>NC_135813.1:50210013-50342113 GCF_964213995.1 Mustelus asterias | reverse complement strand
CACAGTCTACACACTGTAACATCAGTTCCACAGCCTACACACTGTAACATCAGTTCCACAGTCTACACAGTGTAACATCAGTTACACAGCCTACACACTGTAACATCAGTTCCACAGTCTACACACTGTAACATCAGTTCCACAGTCTACACACTGTAACATCAGTTCCACAGCCTACACACTGTAACATCAGTTCCACAGTCTACACACTGTAACATCAGTTCCACAGTCTTCACACTGTAACATCAGTTCCACAGTCTACACACTGTAACATCTGTTCCACAGTCTACACACTGTAACATCAGTTCCACAGCCTACACACTGTAACATCAGTTCCACAGTCTACACACTGTAACATCTGTTCCACAGTCTACACACTGTAACATCAGTTCCACAGCCTACACACTGTAACATCAGTTCCACAGTCTACACACTGTAACATCAGTTCCACAGTCTACACACTGTAACATCAGTTCCACAGCCTACACACTGTAACATCAGTTCCACAGCCTACACACTGTAACATCAGTTCCACAGTCTACACACTGTAACATCAGTTCCAAAGTCTACACACTGTAACATCAGTTCCACAGTCTACATACTGTAACATCAGTTCCACAGTCTACACACTGTAACATCAGTTCCACAGTCTACACACTGTAACATCAGTTCCACAGTCTACATACTGTAACATCAGTTCCACAGCCTACACACTGTAACATCAGTTCCACAGTCTACACACTGTAACATCAGTTCCACAGTCTACACACTGTAACATCAGTTCCACAGTCTACATACTGTAACATCAGTTCCACAGTCTACACACTGTAACATCAGTTCCACAGTGTACACACTGTAACATCAGTTCCACAGTCTACATACTGTAACATCAGTTCCACAGCCTACACACCGCAACATCAGTTCCACGGCTACACACTGTAACATCAGTTCCACGGCTACACACTGTAACATCAGTTCCACGGCTACACACTGTAACATCAGTTCCACAGCGTACACACTGTAACATAAGTTCCCGAACCTGCACAGTGTAACATCAGTTCCACAGCCTACACACCATAACATAAGTTCCCAAACCTACATATTGTAACATCAGTTCCACAGCCTACATGCTGTAACAACAGTTCCACGGGCTACACACTGCAAAATCAGTTCCACAGCCTGCATACTGTAACATCAGTTCCACAGCCTACACACTGCAACATCAGTTCCACAGCCTGCATACTGTAACATCAGTTCCACAGCCTACACACTGCAACATCAGTTCCACAGTCTGCACACTGTAACATCAGTTCCACAGTCTACACACTGTAACATCAGTTCCACAGTCTACACACTGCAACATCAGTTCCACAGTCTACACACTGCAACATCAGTTCCACAGTCTACACACTGCAACATCAGTTCCACAGTCTACACACTGCAACATCAGTTCCACAGTCTACACACTGTAACATCAGTTCCACAGTCTACATACTGCAACATCAGTTCCACAGTCTACACACTGCAACATCAGTTCCACAGTCTACACACTGTAACATCAGTTCCACAGTCTACACACTGCAACATCAGTTCCACAGTCTGCATACTGTAACATCAGTTCCACAGTCTACACACTGCAACATCAGTTCCACAGTCTACATACTGTAACATCAGTTCCACAGTCTACACACTGCAACATCAGTTCCACAGTCTGCATACTGTAACATCAGTTCCACAGTCTACACACTGCAACATCAGTTCCACAGTCTACACACTGCAACATCAGTTCCACAGTCTACACACTGTAACATCAGTTCCACAGTCTACACACTGTAACATCAGTTCCACAGCCTGCACACTGCAACATCAGTTCCACAGTCTGCATACTGTAACATCAGTTCCACAGTCGACACACTGCAACATCAGTTCCACAGTCTACACACTGCAACATCAGTTCCACAGTCTACACACTGTAACATCAGTTCCACAGTCTACACACTGCAACATCAGTTCCACAGTCTACATACTGTAACATCAGTTCCACAGTCTGCATACTGTAACATCAGTTCCACAGTCTACACACTGCAACATCAGTTCCACAGTCTACACACTGCAACATCAGTTCCACAGTCTACACACTGTAACATCAGTTCCACAGTCTACACACTGCAACATCAGTTCCACAGTCTACATACTGTAACATCAGTTCCACAGTCTACACACTGTAACATCAGTTCCACAGTCTACACACTGTAACATCAGTTCCACAGTCTACATACTGTAACATCAGTTCCACAGTCTACATACTGTAACATCAGTTCCACAGTCTGCACACTGTAACATCAGCTCCACAGTCTACACACTGTAACATCAGTTCCACAGTCTACACACTGTAACATCAGTTCCACAGTCTACATACTGTAACATCAGTTCCACAGTCTACATACTGTAACATCAGTTCCACAGTCTACATACTGTAACATCAGTTCCACAGTCTACACACTGTAACATCAGTTCCACAGTCTACACACTGTAACATCAGTTCCACAGTCTACACACTGTAACATCAGTTCCACAGTCTACATACTGTAACATCAGTTCCACAGTCTACATACTGTAACATCAGTTCCACAGTCTACATACTGTAACATCAGTTCCACAGCCTACACACTGCAACATCAGTTCCACAGTATACACACTGTAACATCAGTTCCACAGTCTACACACTGCAACATCAGTTCCACAGTCTACACACTGCAACATCAGTTCCACAGCCTACACACTGCAACATCAGTTCCACAGTCTACACACTGCAACATCAGTTCCACAGTCTACACACTGCAACATCAGTTCCACAGTCTACACACAGTAACATCAGTTCCACAGTCTACACACTGTAACATCAGTTCCACAGTCTACACACTGTAACATCAGTTCCACAGTCTACACACTGTAACATCAGTTCCACAGTCTGCATACTGTAACATCAGTTCCACAGTCTACACACTGTAACATCAGTTCCACAGTCTACACACTGCAACATCAGTTCCACAGTCTACACACTGTAACATCAGTTCCACAGTCTACATACTGTAACATCAGTTCCACAGTCTACATACTGTAACATCAGTTCCACAGTCTACATACTGTAACATCAGTTCCACAGTCTACATACTGTAACATCAGTTCCACAGTCTACATACTGTAACATCAGTTCCACAGCCTACACACTGTAACATCAGTTCCACAGCCTACACACTGTAACATCAGTTCCACAGTCTGCATACTGTAACATCAGTTCCACAGTCTACACACTGTAACATCAGTTCCACAGCCTACACACTGTAACATCAGTTCCACAGTCTGCATACTGTAACATCAGTTCCACAGTCTACACACTGTAACATCAGTTCCACAGTCTACACACTGTAACATCAGTTCCACAGTCTACACACTGCAACATCAGTTCCACAGTCTACACACTGTAACATCAGTTCCACAGTCTGCATACTGTAACATCAGTTCCACAGTCTACATACTGTAACATCAGTTCCACAGTCTACACACTGTAACATCAGTTCCACAGTCTACATACTGTAACATCAGTTCCACAGTCTACACACTGTAACATCAGTTCCACAGTCTACATACTGTAACATCAGTTCCACAGTCTACACACTGTAACATCAGTTCCACAGTCTACATACTGTAACATCAGTTCCACAGTCTACACACTGTAACATCAGTTCCACAGTCTACACACTGTAACATCAGTTCCACAGTCGACACACTGTAACATCAGTTCCACAGCCTACACACTGTAACATCAGTTCCACAGTCTGCATACTGTAACATCAGTTCCACAGCCTAAACACTGTAACATCAGTTCCACAGTCTGCATACTGTAACATCAGTTCCACAGTCTACACACTGTAACATCAGTTCCACAGTCTACATACTGTAACATCAGTTCCACAGTCTACACACTGTAACATCATTTCCACAGCCTACACACTGTAACATCAGTTCCACAGTCTACACACTGTAACATCAGTTCCACAGTCTGCATACTGTCACATCAGTTCCACAGTCTACACACTGTAACATCAGTTCCACAGCCTACACACTGTAACATCAGTTCCACAGTCTGCATACTGTAACATCAGTTCCACAGTCTACACACTGTAACATCAGTTGCACAGTCTGCATACTGTAACATCAGTTCCACAGTCTACACACTGTAACATCAGTTCCACAGTCTACACACTGCAACATCAGTTCCACAGTCTACATACTGTAACATCAGTTCCACAGCCTACACACTGTAACATCAGTTCCACAGTCTACATACTGTAACATCAGTTCCACAGCCTACACACTGTAACATCAGTTCCACAGTCTGCATACTGTAACATCAGTTCCACAGTCTACACACTGTAACATCAGTTCCACAGCCTACACACTGTAACATCAGTTCCACAGTCTGCATACTGTAACATCAGTTCCACAGTCTACACACTGTAACATCAGTTCCACAGTCTACACACTGTAACATCAGTTCCACAGTCTGCATACTGTAACATCAGTTCCACAGTCTACACACTGTAACATCAGTTCCACAGTCTACATACTGTAACATCAGTTCCACAGTCTACACACTGTAACATCAGTTCCACAGTCTACACACTGTAACATCAGTTCCACAGTCTACATACTGTAACATCAGTTCCACAGTCAACACACTGTAACATCAGTTCCACAGTCTACATACTGTAACATCAGTTCCAGAGTCTACACACTGTAACATCAGTTCCACAGTCTACACACTGTAACATCAGTTCCACAGTCTACACACTGTAACATCAGTTCCACAGTCTGCATACTGTAACATCAGTTCCACAGTCTACACACTGTAACATCAGTTCCACAGTCTACATACTGTAACATCAGTTCCACAGTCTACACACTGTAACATCAGTTCCACAGTCTACGTACTGTAACATCAGTTCCACAGTCTACACACTGTAACATCAGTTCCACAGTCTACACACTGTAACATCAGTTCCACAGTCTACACACTGTAACATCAGTTCCACAGTCTACATACTGTAACATCAGTTCCACAGTCCACACACTGTAACATCAGTTCCACAGTCTACACACTGTAACATCAGTTCCACAGTCTACACACTGTAACATCAGTTCCACAGTCTGCATAAAGTAACATCAGTTCCACAGTCTACACACTGTAACATCAGTTCCACAGTCTACATACTGTAACATCAGTTCCACAGTCTACACACTGCAACATCAGTTCCACAGTCTATACACTGTAACATCAGTTCCACAGTCTACACACTGCAACATCAGTTCCACAGTCTACATACTGTAACATCAGTTCCACAGCCTACACACTGTAACATCAGTTCCACAGCCTACACACTGCAACATCAGTTCCACAGCCTACACACTGTAACATCAGTTCCACAGTCTACACACTGCAACATCAGTTCCACAGTCTACACACTGTAACATCAGTTCCACAGTCAACACACTGTAACATCAGTTCCACAGTCTACACACTGTAACATCAGTTCCACAGTCTACACACTGTAACATCAGTTCCACAGTCTGCATACTGTAACATCAGTTCCACAGTCTACACACTGTAACATCAGTTCCACAGTCTACACACTGTAACATCAGTTCCACAGTCTACACACTGTAACATCAGTTCCACAGTCTACACACTGTAACATCAGTTCCACAGCCTACACACTGTAACATCAGTTCCACAGTCTACACACTGTAACATCAGTTCCACAGTCTACACACTGTAACATCAGTTCCACAGTCTACACACTGCAACATCAGTTCCACAGTCTACACACTGTAACATCAGTTCCACAGTCTACATACTGTAACATCAGTTCCACAGTCTACACACTGTAACATCAGTTCCACAGTCTACACACTGTAACATCAGTTCCACAGTCTACACACTGTAACATCAGTTCCACAGTCTACATACTGTAACATCAGTTCCACAGTCTACACACTGTAACATCAGTTCCACAGTCTACACACTGTAACATCAGTTCCACAGTCTACACACTGCAACATCAGTTCCACAGTCTACACACTGTAACATCAGTTCCACAGTCTACATACTGTAACATCAGTTCCACAGTCTACATACTGTAACATCAGTTCCACAGTCTGCATACTGTAACATCAGTTCCACAGTCTACATACTGTAACATCAGTTCCACAGTCTGCATACTGTAACATCAGTTCCACAGCCTACACACTGTAACATCAGTTCCACAGTCTACACACTGCAACATCAGTTCCACAGTCTACACACTGTAACATCAGTTCCACAGTCTACATACTGTAACATCAGTTCCACAGTCTACACACTGTAACATCAGTTCCACAGTCTACACACTGCAACATCAGTTCCACAGTCTACACACTGTAACATCAGTTCCACAGTCTACACACTGCAACATCAGTTCCACAGCCTGCACACTGCAACATCAGTTCCACAGTCTACATACTGTAACATCAGTTCCACAGTCTACACACTGTAACATCAGTTCCACAGTCTACACACTGCAACATCAGTTCCACAGTCTACACACTGTAACATCAGTTCCACAGTCTACACACTGCAACATCAGTTCCACAGTCTACACACTGTAACATCAGTTCCACAGTCTACATACTGTAACATCAGTTCCACAGTCTACACACTGCAACATCAGTTCCACAGTCTACACACTGTAACATCAGTTCCACAGTCTACACACTGTAACATCAGTTCCACAGTCTACACACTGCAACATCAGTTCCACAGTCTACATACTGTAACATCAGTTCCACAGTCTACACACTGTAACATCAGTTCCACAGTCTACATACTGTAACATCAGTTCCACAGTCTACACACTGTAACATCAGTTCCACAGTCTACATACTGTAACATCAGTTCCACAGCCTGCACACTGTAACATCAGTTCCACAGCCTACACACTGTAACATCAGTTCCACAGTCTACACACTGTAACATCAGTTCCACAGTCTACATACTGTAACATCAGTTCCACAGTCTACACACTGTAACATCAGTTCCAAAGTCTACATACTGTAACATCAGTTCCACAGTCTACACACTGCAACATCAGTTCCACAGTCTACATACTGTAACATCAGTTCCACAGTCTACACACTGCAACATCAGTTCCACAGTCTACATACTGTAACATCAGTTCCACAGTCTACACACTGTAACATCAGTTCCACAGCCTACACACTGTAACATCAGTTCCACAGTCTACATACTGTAACATCAGTTCCACAGTCTACACACTGTAACATCAGTTCCACAGTCTACATACTGTAACATCAGTTCCACAGTCTACATACTGTAACATCAGTTCCACAGTCTACACACTGCAACATCAGTTCCACAGTCTACATACTGTAACATCAGTTCCACAGTCTACATACTGTAACATCAGTTCCACAGTCTACACACTGTAACATCAGTTCCACAGTCTACATACTGTAACATCAGTTCCACAGTCTACACACTGTAACATCAGTTCCACAGTCTACATACTGTAACATCAGTTCCACAGTCTACATACTGTAACATCAGTTCCACAGTCTACACACTGTAACATCAGTTCCACAGTCTACACACTGCAACATCAGTTCCACAGTCTACACACTGTAACATCAGTTCCACAGTCTACATACTGTAACATCAGTTCCACAGTCTACACACTGTAACATCAGTTCCACAGTCTACACACTGCAACATCAGTTCCACAGTCTACACACTGTAACATCAGTTCCACAGTCTACACACTGCAACATCAGTTCCACAGCCTGCACACTGCAACATCAGTTCCACAGTCTACATACTGTAACATCAGTTCCACAGTCTACACACTGTAACATCAGTTCCACAGTCTACACACTGCAACATCAGTTCCACAGTCTACACACTGTAACATCAGTTCCACAGTCTACACACTGCAACATCAGTTCCACAGTCTACACACTGTAACATCAGTTCCACAGTCTACATACTGTAACATCAGTTCCACAGTCTACACACTGCAACATCAGTTCCACAGTCTACACACTGTAACATCAGTTCCACAGTCTACACACTGTAACATCAGTTCCACAGTCTACACACTGCAACATCAGTTCCACAGTCTACATACTGTAACATCAGTTCCACAGTCTACACACTGTAACATCAGTTCCACAGTCTACATACTGTAACATCAGTTCCACAGTCTACACACTGTAACATCAGTTCCACAGTCTACATACTGTAACATCAGTTCCACAGCCTGCACACTGTAACATCAGTTCCACAGCCTACACACTGTAACATCAGTTCCACAGTCTACACACTGTAACATCAGTTCCACAGTCTACATACTGTAACATCAGTTCCACAGTCTACACACTGCAACATCAGTTCCACAGTCTACATACTGTAACATCAGTTCCACAGTCTACACACTGCAACATCAGTTCCACAGTCTACATACTGTAACATCAGTTCCACACTCTACACACTGTAACATCAGTTCCACAGCCTACACACTGTAACATCAGTTCCACAGTCTACATACTGTAACATCAGTTCCACAGTCTACACACTGTAACATCAGTTCCACAGTCTACATACTGTAACATCAGTTCCACAGTCTACATACTGTAACATCAGTTCCACAGTCTACACACTGCAACATCAGTTCCACAGTCTACATACTGTAACATCAGTTCCACAGTCTACATACTGTAACATCAGTTCCACAGTCTACACACTGTAACATCAGTTCCACAGTCTACATACTGTAACATCAGTTCCACAGTCTACACACTGTAACATCAGTTCCACAGTCTACATACTGTAACATCAGTTCCACAGTCGACATACTGTAACATCAGTTCCACAGTCTACACACTGCAACATCAGTTCCACAGTCTACATACTGTAACATCAGTTCCACAGTCTACATACTGTAACATCAGTTCCACAGTCTACACACTGTAACATCAGTTCCACAGTCTACACACTGTAACATCAGTTCCACAGTCTACATACTGTAACATCAGTTCCACAGTCTACATACTGTAACATCAGTTCCACAGTCTACACACTGTAACATCAGTTCCACAGTCTACATACTGTAACATCAGTTCCACAGTCTACATACTGTAACATCAGTTCCACAGTCTACACACTGTAACATCAGTTCCACAGTCTACATACTGTAACATCAGTTCCACAGTCTACACACTGCAACATCAGTTCCACAGTCTACATACTGTAACATCAGTTCCACAGTCTACACACTGTAACATCAGTTCCACAGTCTACACACTGTAACATCAGTTCCACAGTCTACATACTGTAACATCAGTTCCACAGTCTACACACTGTAACATCAGTTCCACAGCCTGCACACTGTAACATCAGTTCCACAGCCTACACACTGTAACATCAGTTCCACAGTCTACATACAGTAACATCAGTTCCACAGTCTACATACTGTAACATCAGTTCCACAGTCTACACACTGTAACATCAGTTCCACAGTCTACATACTGTAACATCAGTTCCACAGCCTACACACTGTAACATCAGTTCCACAGTCTACACACTGCAAAATCAGTTCCACAGCCTGCACACTGTAACATCAGTTCCACAGTCTACATACTGTAACATCAGTTCCACAGTCTACACACTGCAACATCAGTTCCACAGTCTCCATACTGTAACATCAGTTCCACAGTCTACACACTGTAACATCAGTTCCACAGTCTACACACTGTAACATCAGTTCCACAGTCTACATACTGTAACATCAGTTCCACAGTCTACACACTGTAACATCAGTTCCACAGTCTACATACTGTAACATCAGTTCCACAGCCTGCACACTGTAACATCAGTTCCACAGCCTACACACTGTAACATCAGTTCCACAGCCTACACACTGTAACATCAGTTCCACAGTCTACATACTGTAACATCAGTTCCACAGTCTACACACTGCAACATCAGTTCCACAGTCTACATACTGTAACATCAGTTCCACAGTCTACACACTGTAACATCAGTTCCACAGCCTACACACTGTAATATCAGTTCCACAGTCTACACACTGTAACATCAGTTCCACAGTCTACACACTGCAACATCAGTTCCACAGCCTACACACTGTAACATCAGTTCCACAGTCTACACACTGTAACATCAGTTCCACAGTCTACAAACTGTAACATCAGTTCCACAGTCTACACACTGTAACATCAGTTCCACAGCCTACACACTGTAACATCAGTTCCACAGTCTACACACTGTAACATCAGTTCCACAGTCTACACACTGCAACATCAGTTCCACAGTCTACATACTGTAACATCAGTTCCACAGCCTACACACTGTAACATCAGTTCCACAGTCTACACACTGCAACATCAGTTCCACAGTCTACATACTGTAACATCAGTTCCACAGCCTACACACTGTAACATCAGTTCCACAGCCTACACACTGTAACATCAGTTCCACAGTCTACATACTGTAACATCAGTTCCACAGTCGACACACTGTAACATCAGTTCCACAGTCTGCATACTGTAACATCAGTTCCACAGTCTACACACTGTAACATCAGTTCCACAGTCTACACACTGTAACATCAGTTCCACAGTCTACACACTGTAACATCAGTTCCACAGTCTGCATACTGTAACATCAGTTCCACAGTCTACATACTGTAACATCAGTTCCACAGTCTACACACTGTAACATCAGTTCCACAGTCTGCATACTGTAACATCAGTTCCACAGTCTACATACTGTAACATCAGTTCCACAGTCTACATACTGTAACATCAGTTCCACAGTCTGCATACTGTAACATCAGTTCCACAGTCTACATACTGTAACATCAGTTCCACAGTCTACACACTGTAACATCAGTTCCACAGTCTGCATACAGTAACATCAGTTCCACAGCCTACACACTGTAACATCAGTTCCACAGCCTACACACTGTAACATCAGTTCCACAGTCTACATACTGTAACATCAGTTCCACAGTCTACACACTGTAACATCAGTTCCACAGACTGCATACAGTAACATCAGTTCCACAGTCTACACACTGTAACATCAGTTCCACAGTCTACATACTGCAACATCAGTTCCACAGTCTACATACTGTAACATCAGTTCCACAGTCTACACACTGTAACATCAGTTCCACAGTCTACACACTGTAACATCAGTTCCACAGCCTACACACTGTAACATCAGTTCCACAGCCTACATACTGTAACATCAGTTCCACAGCCTACACACTGTAACATCAGTTCCACAGTCTGCATACTGTAACATCAGTTCCACAGTCTACACACTGTAACATCAGTTCCACAGCCTACACACTGTAACATCAGTTCCACAGTCTGCATACTGTAACATCAGTTCCACAGTCTACATACTGTAACATCAGTTCCACAGTCTACACACTGTAACATCAGTTCCACAGTCTACACACTGTAACATCAGTTCCACAGTCTACACACTGCAACATCAGTTCCACAGTCTGCATACTGTAACATCAGTTCCACAGCCTACACACTGTAACATCAGTTCCACAGTCTACACACTGTAACATCAGTTCCACAGTCTACACACTGTAACATCAGTTCCACAGTCTACACACTGTAACATCAGTTCCACAGTCTACACACTGCAACATCAGTTCCACAGTCTGCATACTGTAACATCAGTTCCACAGTCTACACACTGTAACATCAGTTCCACAGTCTACACACTGTAACATCAGTTCCACAGTCTACATACTGTAACATCAGTTCCACAGCCTGCACACTGTAACATCAGTTCCACAGTCTACACACTGTAACATCAGTTCCACAGCCTACACACTGTAACATCAGTTCCACAGTCTGCATACTGTAACATCAGTTCCACAGTCTACACACTGCAACATCAGTTCCACAGTCTACATACTGTAACATCAGTTCCACAGTCTACACACTGTAACATCAGTTCCACAGTCTACACACTGCAACATCAGTTCCACAGTCTACATACTGTAACATCAGTTCCACAGTCTACACACTGTCACATCAGTTCCACAGTCTACACACTGCAACATCAGTTCCACAGTCTACATACTGTAACATCAGTTCCACAGTCTACACACTGCAACATCAGTTCCACAGGCTACATACTGCAACATCAGTTCCACAGTCTACACACTGCAACATCAGTTCCACAGTCTACATACTGTAACATCAGTTCCACAGTCTACACACTGCAACATCAGTTCCACAGTCTACATACTGTAACATCAGTTCCACAGTCTGCATACTGTAACATCAGTTCCACAGTCTACACACTGTAACATCAGTTCCACAGTCTACATACTGTAACATCAGTTCCACAGTCTACACACTGCAACATCAGTTCCACAGTCTACACACTGTAACATCAGTTCCACAGTCTACACACTGTAACATCAGTTCCACAGTCTACATACTGTAACATCAGTTCCACAGTCTACACACTGCAACATCAGTTCCACAGTCTACACACTGTAACATCAGTTCCACAGTCTACATACTGTAACATCAGTTCCACAGTCTACATACTGTAACATCAGTTCCACAGTCTACATACTGTAACATCAGTTCCACAGTCTGCATACTGTAACATCAGTTCCACAGTCTACACACTGTAACGTCAGTTCCACAGTCTACATACTGTAACATCAGTTCCACAGTCTACACACTGTAACATCAGTTCCACAGTCTACACACTGCAACATCAGTTCCACAGTCTACATACTGTAACATCAGTTCCACAGTCTACACACTGTAACATCAGTTCCACAGTCTACACACTGCAACATCAGTTCCACAGTCTACATACTGTAACATCAGTTCCACAGTCTACACACTGCAACATCAGTTCCACAGTCTACATACTGCAACATCAGTTCCACAGTCTACACACTGCAACATCAGTTCCACAGTCTACATACTGTAACATCAGTTCCACAGTCTACACACTGCAACATCAGTTCCACAGTCTACATACTGTAACATCAGTTCCACAGTCTGCATACTGTAACATCAGTTCCACAGTCTACACACTGTAACATCAGTTCCACAGTCTACATACTGTAACATCAGTTCCACAGTCGACACACTGCAACATCAGTTCCACAGTCTACACACTGTAACATCAGTTCCACAGTCTACACACTGTAACATCAGTTCCACAGTCTACATACTGTAACATCAGTTCCACAGTCTACACACTGCAACATCAGTTCCACAGTCTACACACTGTAACATCAGTTCCACAGTCTACATACTGTAACATCAGTTCCACGGTCTACACACTGTAACATCAGTTCCACAGTCTGCATACTGTAACATCAGTTCCACAGCCTACACACTGTAACATCAGTTCCACAGTCTACACACTGTAACATCAGTTCCACAGTCTACACACTGTAACATCAGTTCCACAGTCTACATACTGTAACATCAGTTCCACAGCCTGCACACTGTAACATCAGTTCCACAGTCTACACACTGTAACATCAGTTCCACAGCCTACACACTGTAACATCAGTTCCACAGTCTGCATACTGTAACATCAGTTCCACAGTCTACACACTGCAACATCAGTTCCACAGTCTACATACTGTAACATCAGTTCCACAGTCTACACACTGTAACATCAGTTCCACAGTCTACACACTGCAACATCAGTTCCACAGTCTACATACTGTAACATCAGTTCCACAGTCTACACACTGTCACATCAGTTCCACAGTCTACACACTGCAACATCAGTTCCACAGTCTACATACTGTAACATCAGTTCCACAGTCTACACACTGCAACATCAGTTCCACAGGCTACATACTGCAACATCAGTTCCACAGTCTACACACTGCAACATCAGTTCCACAGTCTACATACTGTAACATCAGTTCCACAGTCTACACACTGCAACATCAGTTCCACAGTCTACATACTGTAACATCAGTTCCACAGTCTGCATACTGTAACATCAGTTCCACAGTCTACACACTGTAACATCAGTTCCACAGTCTACATACTGTAACATCAGTTCCACAGTCTACACACTGCAACATCAGTTCCACAGTCTACACACTGTAACATCAGTTCCACAGTCTACACACTGTAACATCAGTTCCACAGTCTACATACTGTAACATCAGTTCCACAGTCTACACACTGCAACATCAGTTCCACAGTCTACACACTGTAACATCAGTTCCACAGTCTACATACTGTAACATCAGTTCCACAGTCTACATACTGTAACATCAGTTCCACAGTCTACATACTGTAACATCAGTTCCACAGTCTGCATACTGTAACATCAGTTCCACAGTCTACACACTGTAACGTCAGTTCCACAGTCTACATACTGTAACATCAGTTCCACAGTCTACACACTGTAACATCAGTTCCACAGTCTACACACTGCAACATCAGTTCCACAGTCTACATACTGTAACATCAGTTCCACAGTCTACACACTGTAACATCAGTTCCACAGTCTACACACTGCAACATCAGTTCCACAGTCTACATACTGTAACATCAGTTCCACAGTCTACACACTGCAACATCAGTTCCACAGTCTACATACTGCAACATCAGTTCCACAGTCTACACACTGCAACATCAGTTCCACAGTCTACATACTGTAACATCAGTTCCACAGTCTACACACTGCAACATCAGTTCCACAGTCTACATACTGTAACATCAGTTCCACAGTCTGCATACTGTAACATCAGTTCCACAGTCTACACACTGTAACATCAGTTCCACAGTCTACATACTGTAACATCAGTTCCACAGTCGACACACTGCAACATCAGTTCCACAGTCTACACACTGTAACATCAGTTCCACAGTCTACACACTGTAACATCAGTTCCACAGTCTACATACTGTAACATCAGTTCCACAGTCTACACACTGCAACATCAGTTCCACAGTCTACACACTGTAACATCAGTTCCACAGTCTACATACTGTAACATCAGTTCCACAGTCTACACACTGTAACATCAGTTCCACAGTCTACATACTGTAACAACAGTTCCACAGTCTACATACTGTAACATCAGTTCCACAGTCTACACACTGTAACATCAGTTCCACAGTCTACACACTGTAACATCAGTTCCACAGTCTACACACTGCAACATCAGTTCCACAGTCTGCATACTGTAACATCAGTTCCACAGTCTACACACTGTAACATCAGTTCCACAGTCTACACACTGTAACATCAGTTCCACAGTCTACATACTGTAACATCAGTTCCACAGCCTGCACACTGTAACATCAGTTCCACAGTCTACACACTGTAACATCAGTTCCACAGCCTACACACTGTAACATCAGTTCCACAGTCTGCATACTGTAACATCAGTTCCACAGTCTACACACTGCAACATCAGTTCCACAGTCTACATACTGTAACATCAGTTCCACAGTCTACATACTGTAACATCAGTTCCACAGTCTACACACTGCAACATCAGTTCCACAGTCTACACACTGTAACATCAGTTCCACAGTCTACACACTGTAACATCAGTTCCACAGTCTACATACTGTAACATCAGTTCCACAGTCTACACACTGCAACATCAGTTCCACAGTCTACATACTGTAACATCAGTTCCACAGTCTACACACTGCAACATCAGTTCCACAGTCTACATACTGTAACATCAGTTCCACAGTCTACACACTGCAACATCAGTTCCACAGTCTACACACTGTAACATCAGTTCCACAGTCTACACACTGTAACATCAGTTCCACAGTCTGCATACTGTAACATCAGTTCCACAGTCTACACACTGCAACATCAGTTCCACAGTCTACACACTGTAACATCAGTTCCACAGTCTGCATACTGTAACATCAGTTCCACAGTCTACACACTGCAACATCAGTTCCACAGTCTACATACTGTAACATCAGTTCCACAGTCTACATACTGTAACATCAGTTCCACAGTCTGCATACTGTATCATCAGTTCCACAGGCTACACACTGCAACATCAGTTCCACAGTCTACACACTGTAACATCAGTTCCACAGTCTACACACTGTAACATCAGTTCCACAGTCTACATACTGTAACATCAGTTCCACAGTCTACACACTGCAACATCAGTTCCACAGTCTACACACTGTAACATCAGTTCCACAGTCTACATACTGTAACATCAGTTCCACAGTCTACACACTGCAACATCAGTTCCACAGTCTACACACTGTAACATCAGTTCCACAGTCTACACACTGTAACATCAGTTCCACAGTCTACATACTGTAACATCAGTTCCACAGTCTACACACTGCAACATCAGTTCCACAGTCTACACACTGTAACATCAGTTCCACAGTCTACATACTGTAACATCAGTTCCACAGTCTACACACTGTAACATCAGTTCCACAGTCTGCATACTGTAACATCAGTTCCACAGTCTACATACTGTAACATCAGTTCCACAGTCTACACACTGTAACATCAGTTCCACAGTCTACATACTGTAACATCAGTTCCACAGTCTACATACTGTAACATCAGTTCCACAGTCTACACACTGCAACATCAGTTCCACAGTCTACACACTGTAACATCAGTTCCACAGTCTACACACTGTAACATCAGTTCCACAGTCTACACACTGTAACATCAGTTCCACAGTCTACACACTGTAACATCAGTTCCACAGTCTACACACTGTAACATCAGTTCCACAGTCTACACACTGTAACATCAGTTCCACAGTCTACACACTGTAACATCAGTTCCACAGTCTACACACTGTAACATCAGTTCCACAGTCTACACACTGTAACATCAGTTCCACAGTCTACACACTGTAACATCAGTTCCACAGTCTACACACTGTAACATCAGTTCCACAGTCTGCATACTGTAACATCAGTTCCACAGCCTACACACTGTAACATCAGTTCCACAGTCTACACACTGTAACATCAGTTCCACAGTCTACACACTGTAACATCAGTTCCACAGTCTACACACTGTAACATCAGTTCCACAGCCTACACACTGTAACATCAGTTCCACAGTCTACACACTGTAACATCAGTTCCACAGTCTACACACTGTAACATCAGTTCCACAGTCTACACACTGTAACATCAGTTCCACAGTCTGCATACTGTAACATCAGTTCCACAGCCTACACACTGTAACATCAGTTCCACAGTCTACACACTGTAACATCAGTTCCACAGTCTGCATACTGTAACATCAGTTCCACAGTCTGCACACTGTAACATCAGTTCCACAGCCTACACACTGTAACATCAGTTCCACAGTCTGCATACTGTAACATCAGTTCCACAGCCTACACACTGTAACATCAGTTCCACAGTCTACACACTGTAACATCAGTTCCACAGTCTACACACTGTAACATCAGTTCCACAGCCTACACACTGTAACATCAGTTCCACAGTCTGCATACTGTAACATCAGTTCCACAGTCTACACACTGCAACATCAGTTCCACAGTCTACATACTGTAACATCAGTTCCACAGTCTACACACTGTAACATCAGTTCCACAGTCTACACACTGCAACATCAGTTCCACAGTCTACATACTGTAACATCAGTTCCACAGTCTACACACTGTAACATCAGTTCCACAGTCTACACACTGCAACATCAGTTCCACAGTCTACATACTGTAACATCAGTTCCACAGTCTACACACTGCAACATCAGTTCCACAGTCTACATACTGTAACATCAGTTCCACAGTCTACATACTGTAACATCAGTTCCACAGTCTACACACTGCAACATCAGTTCCACAGTCTACATACTGTAACATCAGTTCCACAGTCTACACACTGCAACATCAGTTCCACAGTCTACACACTGTAACATCAGTTCCACAGTCTACACTCTGTAACATCAGTTCCACAGTCTACATACTGTAACATCAGTTCCACAGTCTGCATACTGTAACATCAGTTCCACAGTCTACACACTGCAACTTCAGTTCCACAGTCTACATACTGTAACATCAGTTCCACAGTCTACACACTGCAACATCAGTTCCACAGTCTACACACTGTAACATCAGTTCCACAGTCTACACACTGTAACATCAGTTCCACAGTCTACATACTGTAACATCAGTTCCACAGTCTACATACTGTAACATCAGTTCCACAGTCTACATACTGTAACATCAGTTCCACAGTCTACATACTGCAACATCAGTTCCACAGTCTACACACTGCAACATCAGTTCCACAGTCTACATACTGTAACATCAGTTCCACAGTCTACACACTGCAACATCAGTTCCACAGTCTACACACTGTAACATCAGTTCCACAGTCTACACACTGTAACATCAGTTCCACAGTCTACATACTGTAACATCAGTTCCACAGTCTGCATACTGTAACATCAGTTCCACAGTCTACACACTGCAACATCAGTTCCACAGTCTACATACTGTAACATCAGTTCCACAGTCTACACACTGCAACATCAGTTCCACAGTCTACACACTGTAAAATCAGTTCCACAGTCTACACACTGTAACATCAGTTCCACAGTCTACATACTGTAACATCAGTTCCACAGTCTACACACTGCAACATCAGTTCCACAGTCTACACACTGTAACATCAGTTCCACAGTCTACATACTGTAACATCAGTTCCACAGTCTACACACTGTAACATCAGTTCCACAGCCTACATACTGTAACATCAGTTCCACAGTCTACACACTGCAACATCAGTTCCACAGTCTACACACTGTAACATCAGTTCCACAGTCTACACACTGTAACATCAGTTCCACAGTCTGCATACTGTAACATCAGTTCCACAGTCTACACACTGCAACATCAGTTCCACAGTCTACACACTGTAACATCAGTTCCACAGTCTGCATACTGTAACATCAGTTCCACAGTCTACACACTGCAACATCAGTTCCACAGTCTACATACTGTAACATCAGTTCCACAGTCTACATACTGTAACATCAGTTCCACAGTCTGCATACTGTAACATCAGTTCCACAGGCTACACACTGCAACATCAGTTCCACAGTCTACACACTGTAACATCAGTTCCACAGTCTACACACTGTAACATCAGTTCCACAGTCTACATACTGTAACATCAGTTCCACAGTCTACACACTGCAACATCAGTTCCACAGTCTACACACTGTAACATCAGTTCCACAGTCTACATACTGTAACATCAGTTCCACAGTCTACACACTGCAACATTAGTTCCACAGTCTACACACTGTAACATCAGTTCCACAGTCTACACACTGTAACATCAGTTCCACAGTCTACATACTGTAACATCAGTTCCACAGTCTACACACTGCAACATCAGTTCCACAGTCTACACACTGTAACATCAGTTCCACAGTCTACATACTGTAACATCAGTTCCACAGTCTACACACTGTAACATCAGTTCCACAGTCTGCATACTGTAACATCAGTTCCACAGTCTACATACTGTAACATCAGTTCCACAGTCTACACACTGTAACATCAGTTCCACAGTCTACATACTGTAACATCAGTTCCACAGTCTACATACTGTAACATCAGTTCCACAGTCTACACACTGCAACATCAGTTCCACAGTCTACACACTGTAACATCAGTTCCACAGTCTACACACTGTAACATCAGTTCCACAGTCTACACACTGTAACATCAGTTCCACAGTCTACACACTGTAACATCAGTTCCACAGTCTACACACTGTAACATCAGTTCCACAGTCTACACACTGTAACATCAGTTCCACAGTCTACACACTGTAACATCAGTTCCACAGTCTACACACTGTAACATCAGTTCCACAGTCTACACACTGTAACATCAGTTCCACAGTCTACACACTGTAACATCTTTTCCACAGTCTACACACTGTAACATCAGTTCCACAGTCTGCATACTGTAACATCAGTTCCACAGCCTACACACTGTAACATCAGTTCCACAGTCTACACACTGTAACATCAGTTCCACAGTCTACACACTGTAACATCAGTTCCACAGTCTACACACTGTAACATCAGTTCCACAGCCTACACACTGTAACATCAGTTCCACAGTCTACACACTGTAACATCAGTTCCACAGTCTACACACTGTAACATCAGTTCCACAGTCTACACACTGTAACATCAGTTCCACAGTCTGCATACTGTAACATCAGTTCCACAGCCTACACACTGTAACATCAGTTCCACAGTCTACACACTGTAACATCAGTTCCACAGTCTGCATACTGTAACATCAGTTCCACAGTCTGCACACTGTAACATCAGTTCCACAGCCTACACACTGTAACATCAGTTCCACAGTCTGCATACTGTAACATCAGTTCCACAGCCTACACACTGTAACATCAGTTCCACAGTCTACACACTGTAACATCAGTTCCACAGTCTACACACTGTAACATCAGTTCCACAGCCTACACACTGTAACATCAGTTCCACAGTCTGCATACTGTAACATCAGTTCCACAGTCTACACACTGCAACATCAGTTCCACAGTCTACATACTGTAACATCAGTTCCACAGTCTACACACTGTAACATCAGTTCCACAGTCTACACACTGCAACATCAGTTCCACAGTCTACATACTGTAACATCAGTTCCACAGTCTACACACTGTAACATCAGTTCCACAGTCTACACACTGCAACATCAGTTCCACAGTCTACATACTGTAACATCAGTTCCACAGTCTACACACTGTAACATCAGTTCCACAGTCTACACACTGCAACATCAGTTCCACAGTCTACATACTGTAACATCAGTTCCACAGTCTACATACTGCAACATCAGTTCCACAGTCTACACACTGCAACATCAGTTCCACAGTCTACATACTGTAACATCAGTTCCACAGTCTACACACTGCAACATCAGTTCCACAGTCTACACACTGTAACATCAGTTCCACAGTCTACACTCTGTAACATCAGTTCCACAGTCTACATACTGTAACATCAGTTCCACAGTCTGCATACTGTAACATCAGTTCCACAGTCTACACACTGCAACATCAGTTCCACAGTCTACATACTGTAACATCAGTTCCACAGTCTACACACTGCAACATCAGTTCCACAGTCTACACACTGTAACATCAGTTCCACAGTCTACACACTGTAACATCAGTTCCACAGTCTACATACTGTAACATCAGTTCCACAGTCTACATACTGTAACATCAGTTCCACAGTCTACATACTGTAACATCAGTTCCACAGTCTACATACTGCAACATCAGTTCCACAGTCTACACACTGCAACATCAGTTCCACAGTCTACATACTGTAACATCAGTTCCACAGTCTACACACTGCAACATCAGTTCCACAGTCTACACACTGTAACATCAGTTCCACAGTCTACACACTGTAACATCAGTTCCACAGTCTACATACTGTAACATCAGTTCCACAGTCTGCATACTGTAACATCAGTTCCACAGTCTACACACTGCAACATCAGTTCCACAGTCTACATACTGTAACATCAGTTCCACAGTCTACACACTGCAACATCAGTTCCACAGTCTACACACTGTAAAATCAGTTCCACAGTCTACACACTGTAACATCAGTTCCACAGTCTACATACTGTAACATCAGTTCCACAGTCTACACACTGCAACATCAGTTCCACAGTCTACACACTGTAACATCAGTTCCACAGTCTACATACTGTAACATCAGTTCCACAGTCTACACACTGTAACATCAGTTCCACAGTCTACATACTGTAACATCAGTTCCACAGTCTACATACTGTAACATCAGTTCCACAGTCTACACACTGTAACATCAGTTCCACAGTCTACACACTGCAACATCAGTTCCACAGTCTGCATACTGTAACATCAGTTCCACAGTCTACACACTGTAACATCAGTTCCACAGTCTACACACTGTAACATCAGTTCCACAGTCTACATACTGTAACATCAGTTCCACAGCCTGCACACTGTAACATCAGTTCCACAGTCTACACACTGTAACATCAGTTCCACAGCCTACACATTGTAACATCAGTTCCACAGTCTGCATACTGTAACATCAGTTCCACAGTCTACACACTGCAACATCAGTTCCACAGTCTACATACTGTAACATCAGTTCCACAGTCTACATACTGTAACATCAGTTCCACAGTCTACACACTGCAACATCAGTTCCACAGTCTACACACTGTAACATCAGTTCCACAGTCTACACACTGTAACATCAGTTCCACAGTCTACATACTGTAACATCAGTTCCACAGTCTACACACTGCAACATCAGTTCCACAGACTACATACTGTAACATCAGTTCCACAGTCTACACACTGCAACATCAGTTCCACAGTCTACATACTGTAACATGAGTTGCACAGTCTACACACTGCAACATCAGTTCCACAGTCTACACACTGTAACATCAGTTCCACAGTCTACACACTAACATCAGTTCCACAGTCAGCATACTGTAACATCAGTTCCACAGTCTACACACTGCAACATCAGTTCCACAGTCTACACACTGTAACATCAGTTCCACAGTCTGCATACTGTAACATCAGTTCCACAGTCTACACACTGCAACATCAGTTCCACAGTCTACACACTGTAACATCAGTTCCACAGTCTACATACTGTAACATCAGTTCCACAGTCTACACACTGCAACATCAGTTCCACAGTCTACACACTGTAACATCAGTTCCACAGTCTACACACTGTAACATCAGTTCCACAGTCTACATACTGTAACATCAGTTCCACAGTCTACACACTGCAACATCAGTTCCACAGTCTACACACTGTAACATCAGTTCCACAGTCTACATACTGTAACATCAGTTCCACAGTCTACACACTGCAACATCAGTTCCACAGTCTACACACTGTAACATCAGTTCCACAGTCTACACACTGCAACATCAGTTCCACAGTCTACACACTGTAACATCAGTTCCACAGTCTACACACTGTAACATCAGTTCCACAGTCTACACACTGTAACATCAGTTCCACAGTCTACACACTGTAACATCAGTTCCACAGTCTACACACTGTAACATCAGTTCCACAGTCTACACACTGTAACATCAGTTCCACAGTCTACACACTGTAACATCAGTTCCACAGTCTACACACTGTAACATCAGTTCCACAGTCTACACACTGTAAAATCAGTTCCACAGTCTACACACTGTAACATCAGTTCCACAGTCTACACACTGTAACATCAGTTCCACAGTCTACACACTGCAACATCAGTTCCACAGTCTACACACTGTAACATCAGTTCCACAGTCTGCATACTGTAACATCAGTTCCACAGCCTACACACTGTAACATCAGTTCCACAGTCTACACACTGTAACATCAGTTCCACAGTCTACACACTTTAACATCAGTTCCACAGTCTACACACTGTAACATCAGTTCCACAGCCTACACACTGTAACATCAGTTCCACAGTCTACACACTGTAACATCAGTTCCACAGTCTACACACTGTAACATCAGTTCCACAGTCTACACACTGTAACATCAGTTCCACAGTCTGCATACTGTAACATCAGTTCCACAGCCTACACACTGTAACATCAGTTCCACAGTCTACACACTGTAACATCAGTTCCACAGTCTGCATACTGTAACATCAGTTCCACAGTCTGCACACTGTAACATCAGTTCCACAGCCTACACACTGTAACATCAGTTCCACAGTCTGCATACTGTAACATCAGTTCCACAGCCTACACACTGTAACATCAGTTCCACAGTCTACACACTGTAACATCAGTTCCACAGTCTGCATACTGTAACATCAGTTCCACAGTCTACACACTGTAACATCAGTTCCACAGTCTACACACTGTAACATCAGTTCCACAGTCTGCATACTGTAACATCAGTTCCACAGCCTACACACTGTAACATCAGTTCCACAGTCTACACACTGTAACATCAGTTCCACAGTCTACACACTGTAACATCAGTTCCACAGCCTACACACTGTAACATCAGTTCCACAGTCTACACACTGTAACATCAGTTCCACAGTCTACACACTGTAACATCAGTTCCACAGCCTACACACTGTAACATCAGTTCCACAGTCTACACACTGTAACATCAGTTCCACAGTCTACACACTGTAACATCAGTTCCACAGTCTACACACTGTAACATCAGTTCCACAGTCTGCATACTGTAACATCAGTTCCACAGCCTACACACTGTAACATCAGTTCCACAGTCTACACACTGTAACATCAGTTCCACAGTCTGCATACTGTAACATCAGTTCCACAGTCTGCACACAGTAACATCAGTTCCACAGTCTGCACACTGTAACATCAGTTCCACAGCCTACACACTGTAACATCAGTTCCACAGTCTACACACTGCAACATCAGTTCCACAGTCTACACACTGTAACATCAGTTCCACAGTCTACACACTGTAACATCAGTTCCACAGTCTGCATACTGTAACATCAGTTCCACAGCCTACACACTGTAACATCAGTTCCACAGTCTACACACTGTAACATCAGTTCCACAGTCTACACACTGTAACATCAGTTCCACAGCCTACACACTGTAACATCAGTTCCACAGTCTACACACTGTAACATCAGTTCCACAGTCTACACACTGTAACATCAGTTCCACAGCCTACACACTGTAACATCAGTTCCACAGTCTACACACTGTAACATCAGTTCCACAGTCTACACACTGTAACATCAGTTCCACAGTCTACACACTGTAACATCAGTTCCACAGTCTGCATACTGTAACATCAGTTCCACAGCCTACACACTGTAACATCAGTTCCACAGTCTACACACTGTAACATCAGTTCCACAGTCTGCATACTGTAACATCAGTTCCACAGTCTGCACACAGTAACATCAGTTCCACAGTCTGCACACTGTAACATCAGTTCCACAGCCTACACACTGTAACATCAGTTCCACAGTCTACACACTGCAACATCAGTTCCACAGTCTACATACTGTAACATCAGTTCCACAGTCTACATACTGTAACATCAGTTCCACAGTCTACACACTGCAACATCAGTTCCACAGTCTACACACTGTAACATCAGTTCCACAGTCTACATACTGTAACATCAGTTCCACAGTCTACACACTGTAACATCAGTTCCACAGTCTACATACTGTAACATCAGTTCCACAGTCTACATACTGTAACATCAGTTCCACAGTCTACACACTGTAACATCAGTTCCACAGTCTACACACTGTAACATCAGTTCCACAGTCTACACACTGTAACATCAGTTCCACAGTCTACATACTGTAACATCAGTTCCACAGTCTACACACTGTAACATCAGTTCCACAGTCTACATACTGTAACATCAGTTCCACAGCCTGCACACTGTAACATCAGTTCCACAGTCTACACACTGTAACATCAGTTCCACAGCCTACACACTGTAACATCAGTTCCACAGTCTGCATACTGTAACATCAGTTCCACAGTCTACACACTGCAACATCAGTTCCACAGTCTACATACTGTAAAATCAGTTCCACAGTCTACATACTGTAACATCAGTTCCACAGTCTACACACTGCAACATCAGTTCCACAGTCTACACACTGTAACATCAGTTGCACAGTCTACACACTGTAACATCAGTTCCACAGTCTACACACTGCAACATCAGTTCCACAGTCTACACACTGCAACATCAGTTCCACAGTCTACACACTGTAACATCAGTTCCACAGTCTACACACTGCAACATCAGTTCCACAGTCTACATACTGTAACATCAGTTCCACAGTCTACATACTGTAACATCAGTTCCACAGTCTACACACTGCAACATCAGTTCCACAGTCTACATACTGTAAAATCAGTTCCACAGTCTACATACTGTAACATCAGTTCCACAGTCTACACACTGCAACATCAGTTCCACAGTCTACACACTGTAACATCAGTTGCACAGTCTACACACTGTAACATCAGTTCCACAGTCTACACACTGCAACATCAGTTCCACAGTCTACACACTGCAACATCAGTTCCACAGTCTTCATACTGTAACATCAGTTCCACAGTCTACACACTGCAACATCATTTCCACAGTCTACACACTGTAACATCAGTTCCACAGTCTACACACTGCAACATCAGTTCCACAGTCTACACACTGTAACATCAGTTCCACAGTCTACACACTGCAACATCAGTTCCACAGTCTACACACTGTAACATCAGTTCCACAGTCTACATACTGTAACATCAGTTCCACAGTCTACACACTGCAACATCATTTCCACAGTCTACACACTGTAACATCAGTTCCACAGTCTACACACTGCAACATCAGTTCCACAGTCTACACACTGTAACATCAGTTCCACAGTCTACACACTGTAACATCAGTTCCACAGTCTACACACTGTAACATCAGTTCCACAGCCTACATACTGTAACATCAGTTCCACAGTCTACACACTGCAACATCAGTTCCACAGTCTACACACTGTAACATCAGTTCCACAGTCTACACACTGTAACATCAGTTCCACAGTCTACACACTGCAACATCAGTTCCACAGTCTACACACTGTAACATCAGTTCCACAGTCTACACACTGTAACATCAGTTCCACAGTCTACACACTGCAACATCAGTTCCACAGTCTACATACTGTAACATCAGTTCCACAGTCTACACACTGTAACATCAGTTCCACTGTAACATCAGTTCCACAGTCTACACACTGTAACATCAGTTCCACAGTCTACACACTGTAACATCAGTTCCACAGTCTACACACTGTAACATCAGTTCCACAGTCTACACACTGTAACATCAGTTCCACAGTCTACATACTGTAACATCAGTTCCACAGTCTACAGACTGTAACATCAGTTCCACAGTCTACACACTGTGACATCAGTTCCACAGTCTACATACTGTAACATCAGTTCCACAGTCTACACACTGTAACATCAGTTCCACAGTCTGCACACTGTAACATCAGTTCCACAGTCTACACACTGTAACATCAGTTCCACAGTCTACACACTGCAACATCAGTTCCACAGTCTACACACTGTAACATCTGTTCCACAGTCTACACACTGTAACATCAGTTCCACAGTCTACACACTGTAACATCAGTTCCACAGTCTGCATACTGTAACATCAGTTCCACAGCCTACACACTGTAACATCAGTTCCACAGTCTACACACTGTAACATCAGTTCCACAGTCGACACACTGTAACATCAGTTCCACAGTCTACACACTGTAACATCAGTTCCACAGTCTGCATACTGTATCATCAGTTCCACAGCCTACACACTGTAACATCAGTTCCACAGTCTACACACTGTAACATCAGTTCCACAGTCTGCATACTGTAACATCAGTTCCACAGCCTACACACTGTAACATCAGTTCCACAGTCTACACACTGTAACATCAGTTCCACAGTCTACACACTGTAACATCAGTTCCACAGTCTACATACTGTAACATCAGTTCCACAGTCTACACACTGTAACATCAGTTCCACAGTCTACATACTGTAACATCAGTTCCACAGCCTACACACTGTAACATCAGTTCCACAGTCTGCATACTGTAACATCAGTTCCACAGTCTACACACTGTAACATCAGTTCCACAGCCTGCACACTGCAACATCAGTTCCACAGTCTACATACTGTAACATCAGTTCCACAGTCTACACACTGTAACATCAGTTCCACAGTCTGCACACTGTAACATCAGTTCCACAGTCTACACACTGTAACATCAGTTCCACAGTCTACACACTGCAACATCAGTTCCACAGTCTACACACTGTAACATCTGTTCCACAGTCTACACACTGTAACATCAGTTCCACAGTCTACACACTGTAACATCAGTTCCACAGTCTGCATACTGTAACATCAGTTCCACAGCCTACACACTGTAACATCAGTTCCACAGTCTGCATACTGTAACATCAGTTCCACAGCCTACACACTGTAACATCAGTTCCACAGTCTACATACTGTAACATCAGTTCCACAGCCTACACACTGTAACATCAGTTCCACAGTCTGCATACTGTAACATCAGTTCCACAGTCTACACACTGTAACATCAGTTCCACAGCCTGCACACTGCAACATCAGTTCCACAGTCTACACACTGTAACATCAGTTCCACAGCCTACACACCATAACATAAGTTCCCAAACCTACATACTGTAACATCAGTTCCACAGCCTACACACTGTAACATCAGTTCCACAGCCTACACACTGCAACATCAGTTCCACAGTCTACACACTGTAACATCAGTTCCACAGCCTACACACTGTAACATCAGTTCCACAGTCTACACACTGTAACATCAGTTCCACAGCCTACACACTGTAACATCAGTTCCACAGTCTACACACTGTAACATCAGTTCCACAGCCTACACACTGTAACATCAGTTCCACAGTCTACACACTGTAACATCAGTTCCACAGCCTACACACTGTAACATCAGTTCCACAGTCTACACACTGTAACATCAGTTCCACAGCCTACACACTGCAACATCAGTTCCACAGTCTACACACTGTAACATCAGTTCCACAGCCTGCACACTGCAACATCAGTTCCACAGTCTACACACTGTAACATCAGTTCCACAGCCTACACACTGTAACATCAGTTCCACAGTCTACACACTGTAACATCAGTTCCACAGTCTACACACTGTAACATCAGTTCCACAGCCTACACACTGTAACATCAGTTCCACAGCCTACACACTGTAACATCAGTTCCACAGTCTACACACTGTAACATCAGTTCCACCGTCTACACACTGTAACATCAGTTCCACAGCCTACACACTGTAACATCAGTTCCACAGCCTACACACTGTAACATCAGTTCCACAGTCTACACACTGTAACATCAGTTCCACAGTCTACACACTGTAACATCAGTTCCACAGCCTACACACTGTAACATCAGTTCCACAGTCTACACACTGCAACATCAGTTCCACAGTCTACACACTGTAACATCAGTTCCACAGCCTGCACACTGTAACATCAGTTCCACAGTCTACACACTGCAACATCAGTTCCACAGTCTACATACTGTAACATCAGTTCCACAGTCTACATACTGTAACATCAGTTCCACAGTCTACACACTGCAACATCAGTTCCACAGTCTACATACTGTAACATCAGTTCCACAGTCTACATACTGTAACATCAGTTCCACAGTCTACACACTGCAACATCAGTTCCACAGTCTACACACTGTAACATCAGTTCCACAGTCTACATACTGTAACATCAGTTCCACCGTCTACACACTGTAACATCAGTTCCACAGTCTACATACTGTAACATCAGTTCCACAGTCTACATACTGTAACATCAGTTCCACAGTCTACACACTGTAACATCAGTTCCACAGTCTACACACTGTAACATCAGTTCCACAGTCTACACACTGTAACATCAGTTCCACAGTCTACATACTGTAACATCAGTTCCACAGTCTACACACTGTAACATCAGTTCCACAGTCTACATACTGTAACATCAGTTCCACAGCCTGCACACTGTAACATCAGTTCCACAGTCTACACACTGTAACATCAGTTCCACAGCCTACACACTGTAACATCAGTTCCACAGTCTGCATACTGTAACATCAGTTCCACAGTCTACACACTGCAACATCAGTTCCACAGTCTACATACTGTAACATCAGTTCCACAGTCTACATACTGTAACATCAGTTCCACAGTCTACACACTGCAACATCAGTTCCACAGTCTACACACTGTAACATCAGTTCCACAGTCTACACACTGTAACATCAGTTCCACAGTCTACATACTGTAACATCAGTTCCACAGTCTACACACTGCAACATCAGTTCCACAGTCTACACACTGCAACATCAGTTCCACAGTCTACATACTGTAACATCAGTTCCACAGTCTACATACTGTAACATCAGTTCCACAGTCTACACACTGCAACATCAGTTCCACAGTCTACACACTGTAACATCAGTTCCACAGTCTACACACTGTAACATCAGTTCCACAGTCTGCATACTGTAACATCAGTTCCACAGTCTACACACTGCAACATGAGTTCCACAGTCTACACACTGTAACATCAGTTCCACAGTCTACACACTGTAACATCAGTTCCACAGTCTACATACTGTAACATCAGTTCCACAGTCTACACACTGCAACATCAGTTCCACAGTCTACACACTGTAACATCAGTTCCACAGTCTACACACTGTAACATCAGTTCCACAGTCTACATACTGTAACATCAGTTCCACAGTCTACACACTGCAACATCAGTTCCACAGTCTACACACTGCAACATCAGTTCCACAGTCTACATACTGTAACATCAGTTCCACAGTCTACATACTGTAACATCAGTTCCACAGTCTACACACTGCAACATCAGTTCCACAGTCTACACACTGTAACATCAGTTCCACAGTCTACACACTGTAACATCAGTTCCACAGTCTGCATACTGTAACATCAGTTCCACAGTCTACACACTGTAACATCAGTTCCACAGTCTACACACTGCAACATCAGTTCCACAGTCTACACACTGTAACATCAGTTCCACAGTCTACACACTGTAACATCAGTTCCACAGTCTACACACTGTAACATCAGTTCCACAGTCTACACACTGCAACATCAGTTCCACAGTCTACACACTGTAACATCAGTTCCACAGTCTACACACTGTCACATCAGTTCCACAGTCTACACACTGCAACATCAGTTCCACAGTCTACACACTGTAACATCAGTTCCACAGTCTACACACTGTAACATCAGTTCCACAGTCTACACACTGCAACATCAGTTCCACAGTCTACATACTGTAACATCAGTTCCACAGTCTACACACTGTAACATCAGTTCCACAGTCTACACACTGTAACATCAGTTCCACAGTCTACACACTGTAACATCAGTTCCACAGTCTACACACTGTAACATCAGTTCCACAGTCTACACACTGTAACATCAGTTCCACAGTCTACACACTGCAACATCAGTTCCACAGTCTACACACTGTAACATCTGTTCCACAGTCTCCACACTGTAACATCAGTTCCACAGTCTACACACTGTAACATCAGTTCCACAGTCTGCACACTGTAACATCAGTTCCACAGCCTACACACTGTAACATCAGTTCCACAGTCTACACACTGTAACATCAGTTCCACAGTCTACACACTGTAACATCAGTTCCACAGTCTACACACTGTAACATCAGTTCCACAGTCTGCATACTGTAACATCAGTTCCACAGCCTACACACTGTAACATCAGTTCCACAGTCTACACACTGTAACATCAGTTCCACAGTCTGCATACTGTAACATCAGTTCCACAGCCTACACACTGTAACATCAGTTCCACAGTCTACACACTGTAACATCAGTTCCACAGTCTACACACTGTAACATCAGTTCCACAGTCTACATACTGTAACACCAGTTCCACAGTCTACACACTGTAACATCAGTTCCACAGTCTACATACTGTAACATCAGTTCCACAGCCTACACACTGTAACATCAGTTCCACAGTCTGCATACTGTAACATCAGTTCCACAGTCTACACACTGTAACATCAGTTCCACAGCCTGCACACTGCAACATCAGTTCCACAGTCTACACACTGTAACATCAGTTCCACAGCCTACACACCATAACATAAGTTCCCAAACCTACATACTGTAACATCAGTTCCACAGCCTACACACTGTAACATCAGTTCCACAGCCTACACACTGCAACATCAGTTCCACAGTCTACACACTGTAACATCAGTTCCACAGCCTACACACTGTAACATCAGTTCCACAGTCTACACACTGTAACATCAGTTCCACAGCCTACACACTGTAACATCAGTTCCACAGTCTACACACTGTAACATCAGTTCCACAGCCTACACACTGTAACATCAGTTCCACAGTCTACACACTGTAACATCAGTTCCACAGCCTACACACTGTAACATCAGTTCCACAGTCTACACACTGTAACATCAGTTCCACAGCCTACACACTGCAACATCAGTTCCACAGTCTACACACTGTAACATCAGTTCCACAGCCTGCACACTGCAACATCAGTTCCACAGTCTACACACTGTAACATCAGTTCCACAGCCTACACACTGCAACATCAGTTCCACAGTCTACACACTGTAACATCAGTTCCACAGCCTGCACACTGCAACATCAGTTCCACAGTCTACACACTGTAACATCAGTTCCACAGCCTACACACTGTAACATCAGTTCCACAGTCTACACACTGTAACATCAGTTCCACAGTCTACACACTGTAACATCAGTTCCACAGCCTACACACTGTAACATCAGTTCCACAGCCTACACACTGTAACATCAGTTCCACAGTCTACACACTGTAACATCAGTTCCACCGTCTACACACTGTAACATCAGTTCCACAGCCTACACACTGTAACATCAGTTCCACAGCCTACACACTGTAACATCAGTTCCACAGTCTACACACTGTAACATCAGTTCCACAGTCTACACACTGTAACATCAGTTCCACAGCCTACACACTGTAACATCAGTTCCACAGTCTACACACTGCAACATCAGTTCCACAGTCTACACACTGTAACATCAGTTCCACAGCCTGCACACTGTAACATCAGTTCCACAGTCTACACACTGCAACATCAGTTCCACAGTCTACATACTGTAACATCAGTTCCACAGTCTACATACTGTAACATCAGTTCCACAGTCTACACACTGCAACATCAGTTCCACAGTCTACATACTGTAACATCAGTTCCACAGTCTACATACTGTAACATCAGTTCCACAGTCTACACACTGCAACATCAGTTCCACAGTCTACACACTGTAACATCAGTTCCACAGTCTACATACTGTAACATCAGTTCCACCGTCTACACACTGTAACATCAGTTCCACAGTCTACATACTGTAACATCAGTTCCACAGTCTACATACTGTAACATCAGTTCCACAGTCTACACACTGTAACATCAGTTCCACAGTCTACACACTGTAACATCAGTTCCACAGTCTACACACTGTAACATCAGTTCCACAGTCTACATACTGTAACATCAGTTCCACAGTCTACACACTGTAACATCAGTTCCACAGTCTACATACTGTAACATCAGTTCCACAGCCTGCACACTGTAACATCAGTTCCACAGTCTACACACTGTAACATCAGTTCCACAGCCTACACACTGTAACATCAGTTCCACAGTCTGCATACTGTAACATCAGTTCCACAGTCTACACACTGCAACATCAGTTCCACAGTCTACATACTGTAACATCAGTTCCACAGTCTACATACTGTAACATCAGTTCCACAGTCTACACACTGCAACATCAGTTCCACAGTCTACACACTGTAACATCAGTTCCACAGTCTACACACTGTAACATCAGTTCCACAGTCTACATACTGTAACATCAGTTCCACAGTCTACACACTGCAACATCAGTTCCACAGTCTACACACTGCAACATCAGTTCCACAGTCTACATACTGTAACATCAGTTCCACAGTCTACATACTGTAACATCAGTTCCACAGTCTACACACTGCAACATCAGTTCCACAGTCTACACACTGTAACATCAGTTCCACAGTCTACACACTGTAACATCAGTTCCACAGTCTGCATACTGTAACATCAGTTCCACAGTCTACACACTGCAACATCAGTTCCACAGTCTACACACTGTAACATCAGTTCCACAGTCTACACACTGTAACATCAGTTCCACAGTCTACATACTGTAACATCAGTTCCACAGTCTACACACTGCAACATCAGTTCCACAGTCTACACACTGTAACATCAGTTCCACAGTCTACACACTGTAACATCAGTTCCACAGTCTACATACTGTAACATCAGTTCCACAGTCTACACACTGCAACATCAGTTCCACAGTCTACACACTGCAACATCAGTTCCACAGTCTACATACTGTAACATCAGTTCCACAGTCTACATACTGTAACATCAGTTCCACAGTCTACACACTGCAACATCAGTTCCACAGTCTACACACTGTAACATCAGTTCCACAGTCTACACACTGTAACATCAGTTCCACAGTCTGCATACTGTAACATCAGTTCCACAGTCTACACACTGTAACATCAGTTCCACAGTCTACACACTGCAACATCAGTTCCACAGTCTACACACTGTAACATCAGTTCCACAGTCTACACACTGTAACATCAGTTCCACAGTCTACACACTGTAACATCAGTTCCACAGTCTACACACTGCAACATCAGTTCCACAGTCTACACACTGTAACATCAGTTCCACAGTCTACACACTGTCACATCAGTTCCACAGTCTACACACTGCAACATCAGTTCCACAGTCTACACACTGTAACATCAGTTCCACAGTCTACACACTGTAACATCAGTTCCACAGTCTACACACTGCAACATCAGTTCCACAGTCTACATACTGTAACATCAGTTCCACAGTCTACACACTGTAACATCAGTTCCACAGTCTACACACTGTAACATCAGTTCCACAGTCTACACACTGTAACATCAGTTCCACAGTCTACACACTGTAACATCAGTTCCACAGTCTACACACTGTAACATCAGTTCCACAGTCTACACACTGCAACATCAGTTCCACAGTCTACACACTGTAACATCTGTTCCACAGTCTCCACACTGTAACATCAGTTCCACAGTCTACACACTGTAACATCAGTTCCACAGTCTGCACACTGTAACATCAGTTCCACAGCCTACACACTGTAACATCAGTTCCACAGTCTACACACTGTAACATCAGTTCCACAGTCTACACACTGTAACATCAGTTCCACAGTCTACACACTGTAACATCAGTTCCACAGTCTGCATACTGTAACATCAGTTCCACAGCCTACACACTGTAACATCAGTTCCACAGTCTACACACTGTAACATCAGTTCCACAGTCTGCATACTGTAACATCAGTTCCACAGCCTACACACTGTAACATCAGTTCCACAGTCTACACACTGTAACATCAGTTCCACAGTCTACACACTGTAACATCAGTTCCACAGTCTACATACTGTAACACCAGTTCCACAGTCTACACACTGTAACATCAGTTCCACAGTCTACATACTGTAACATCAGTTCCACAGCCTACACACTGTAACATCAGTTCCACAGTCTGCATACTGTAACATCAGTTCCACAGTCTACACACTGTAACATCAGTTCCACAGCCTGCACACTGCAACATCAGTTCCACAGTCTACACACTGTAACATCAGTTCCACAGCCTACACACCATAACATAAGTTCCCAAACCTACATACTGTAACATCAGTTCCACAGCCTACACACTGTAACATCAGTTCCACAGCCTACACACTGCAACATCAGTTCCACAGTCTACACACTGTAACATCAGTTCCACAGCCTACACACTGTAACATCAGTTCCACAGTCTACACACTGTAACATCAGTTCCACAGCCTACACACTGTAACATCAGTTCCACAGTCTACACACTGTAACATCAGTTCCACAGCCTACACACTGTAACATCAGTTCCACAGTCTACACACTGTAACATCAGTTCCACAGCCTACACACTGTAACATCAGTTCCACAGTCTACACACTGTAACATCAGTTCCACAGCCTACACACTGCAACATCAGTTCCACAGTCTACACACTGTAACATCAGTTCCACAGCCTGCACACTGCAACATCAGTTCCACAGTCTACACACTGTAACATCAGTTCCACAGCCTACACACTGTAACATCAGTTCCACAGTCTACACACTGTAACATCAGTTCCACAGTCTACACACTGTAACATCAGTTCCACAGCCTACACACTGTAACATCAGTTCCACAGCCTACACACTGTAACATCAGTTCCACAGTCTACACACTGTAACATCAGTTCCACAGCCTACACACTGTAACATCAGTTCCACAGCCTACACACTGTAACATCAGTTCCACAGTCTACACACTGTAACATCAGTTCCACAGTCTACACACTGTAACATCAGTTCCACAGTCTACACACTGTAACATCAGTTCCACAGCCTACACACTGTAACATCAGTTCCACAGTCTACACACTGCAACATCAGTTCCACAGTCTACACACTGTAACATCAGTTCCACAGCCTGCACACTGTAACATCAGTTCCACAGTCTGCACACTGCAACATCAGTTCCACAGTCTACACACTGTAACATCAGTTCCACAGCCTGCACACTGTAACATCAGTTCCACAGTCTACACACTGCAACATCAGTTCCACAGTCTACACACTGTAACATCAGTTCCACAGTCTACACACTGTAACATCAGTTCCACAGTCTACATACTGTAACATCAGTTCCACAGTCTACATACTGTAACATCAGTTCCACAGCCTACACACTGTAACATCAGTTCCACAGTCTACACACTGTAACATCAGTTCCACAGTCTACATACTGTAACATCAGTTCCACAGCCTGCACACTGTAACATCAGTTCCACAGTCTACATACTGTAACATCAGTTCCACAGCCTACACACTGTAACATCAGTTCCACAGTCTACACACTGTAACATCTGTTCCACAGTCTACACACTGTAACATCAGTTCCACAGTCTACACACTGTAACATCAGTTCCACAGTCTACACACTGTAACATCTGTTCCACAGTCTACACACTGTAACATCAGTTCCACAGCCTACACACTGTAACATCAGTTCCACAGTCTACACACTGTAACATCAGTTCCACAGCCTACACACTGTAACATCAGTTCCACAGTCTACACACTGCAAAATCAGTTCCACAGCCTACACACTGTAACATCAGTTCCACAGCCTGCACACTGTAACATCAGTTCCACAGTCTACACACTGTAACATCAGTTCCACAGCCTACACACTGTAACATCAGTTCCACAGTCTACACACTGCAAAATCAGTTCCACAGCCTGCACACTGTAACATCAGTTCCACAGCCTGCACACTGTAACATCAGTTCCACAGCCTGCACACTGTAACATCAGTTCCACAGCCTGCACACTGTAACATCAGTTCCACAGTCTACACACTGTAACATCTGTTCCACAGTCTAAACACTGTAACATCAGTTCCACAGTCTACACACTGTAACATCAGTTCCACAGTCTACACACTGTAACATCAGTTCCACAGTCTACACACTGTAACATCAGTTCCACAGCCTACACACTGTAACATCAGTTCCACAGTCTACACACTGTAACATCTGTTCCACAGTCTACACACTGTAACATCAGTTCCACAGTCTACACACTGTAACATCAGTTCCACAGTCTACACACTGTAACATCAGTTCCACAGTCTACACACTGTAACATCAGTTCCACAGTCTACACACTGTAACATCAGTTCCACAGTCTACACACTGTAACATCTGTTCCACAGTCTACACACTGTAACATCAGTTACACAGCCTACACACTGTAACATCAGTTCCACAGTCTACACACTGTAACATCAGTTCCACAGCCTACACACTGTAACATCAGTTCCACAGTCTACACACTGTAACATCAGTTCCACAGCCTACACACTGTAACATCAGTTCCACAGTCTACACACTGTAACATCAGTTCCACAGCCTACACACTGTAACACCAGTTCCACAGCCTACACACTGTAACATCAGTTCCACAGTCTACACACTGCAACATCAGTTCCACAGTCTACACACTGTAACATCAGTTCCACAGCCTGCACACTGTAACATCAGTTCCACAGTCTGCACACTGCAACATCAGTTCCACAGTCTACACACTGTAACATCAGTTCCACAGCCTGCACACTGCAACATCAGTTCCACAGTCTACACACTGTAACATCAGTTCCACAGTCTACATACTGTAACATCAGTTCCACAGTCTACACACTGCAACATCAGTTCCACAGTCTACACACTGTAACATCAGTTCCACAGTCTACACACTGTAACATCAGTTCCACAGTCTACATACTGTAACATCAGTTCCACAGCCTGCACACTGTAACATCAGTTCCACAGTCTACATACTGTAACATCAGTTCCACAGCCTACACACTGTAACATCAGTTCCACAGTCTACACACTGTAACATCTGTTCCACAGTCTACACACTGTAACATCAGTTCCACAGTCTACACACTGTAACATCAGTTCCACAGTCTACACACTGTAACATCTGTTCCACAGTCTACACACTGTAACATCAGTTCCACAGCCTACACACTGTAACATCAGTTCCACAGTCTACACACTGTAACATCAGTTCCACAGCCTACACACTGTAACATCAGTTCCACAGTCTACACACTGCAAAATCAGTTCCACAGCCTACACACTGTAACATCAGTTCCACAGCCTGCACACTGTAACATCAGTTCCACAGTCTACACACTGTAACATCAGTTCCACAGCCTGCACACTGTAACATCAGTTCCACAGCCTGCACACTGTAACATCAGTTCCACAGCCTGCACACTGTAACATCAGTTCCACAGCCTGCACACTGTAACATCAGTTCCACAGCCTGCACACTGTAACATCAGTTCCACAGCCTGCACACTGTAACATCAGTTCCACAGTCTACACACTGTAACATCTGTTCCACAGTCTACACACTGTAACATCAGTTCCACAGTCTACACACTGTAACATCAGTTCCACAGTCTACACACTGTAACATCAGTTCCACAGTCTACACACTGTAACATCAGTTCCACAGCCTACACACTGTAACATCAGTTCCACAGTCTACACACTGTAACATCTGTTCCACAGTCTACACACTGTAACATCAGTTCCACAGTCTACACACTGTAACATCAGTTCCACAGTCTACACACTGTAACATCAGTTCCACAGTCTACACACTGTAACATCAGTTCCACAGTCTACACACTGTAACATCAGTTCCACAGTCTACACACTGTAACATCTGTTCCACAGTCTACACACTGTAACATCAGTTACACAGCCTACACACTGTAACATCAGTTCCACAGTCTACACACTGTAACATCAGTTCCACAGCCTACACACTGTAACATCAGTTCCACAGTCTACACACTGTAACATCAGTTCCACAGCCTACACACTGTAACATCAGTTCCACAGTCTACACACTGTAACATCAGTTCCACAGCCTACACACTGTAACATCAGTTCCACAGTCTACACACTGTAACATCAGTTCCACAGCCTACACACTGTAACATCAGTTCCACAGTCTACACACTGTAACATCAGTTCCACAGTCTACACACTGTAACATCAGTTCCACAGCCTACACACTGTAACATCAGTTCCACAGTCTACACACTGTAACATCAGTTCCACAGTCTACACACTGTAACATCAGTTCCACAGTCTACACACTGTAACATCTGTTCCACAGTCTACACACTGTAACATCAGTTCCACAGCCTACACACTGTAACATCAGTTCCACAGTCGACACACTGTAACATCTGTTCCACAGTCTACACACTGTAACATCAGTTCCACAGCCTACACACTGTAACATCAGTTCCACAGTCTACACACTGTAACATCAGTTCCACAGTCTACACACTGTAACATCAGTTCCACAGCCTACACACTGTAACATCAGTTCCACAGCCTACACACTGTAACATCAGTTCCACAGTCTACACACTGTAACATCAGTTCCACAGTCTACACACTGTAACATCAGTTCCACAGTCTACATACTGTAACATCAGTTCCACAGTCTACACACTGTAACATCAGTTCCACAGTCTACACACTGTAACATCAGTTCCACAGTCTACATACTGTAACATCAGTTCCACAGCCTACACACTGTAACATCAGTTCCACAGTCTACACACTGTAACATCAGTTCCACAGTCTACACACTGTAACATCAGTTCCACAGTCTACATACTGTAACATCTGTTCCACAGTCTACACACTGTAACATCAGTTCCACAGTCTACATACTGTAACATCAGTTCCACAGCCTACACACTGTAACATCAGTTCCACAGTCTACACACTGTAACATCAGTTCCACAGTCTACATACTGTAACATCAGTTCCACAGTCTACACACTGTAACATCAGTTCCACAGTCTACACACTGTAACATCAGTTCCACAGTCTACACACTGTAACATCAGTTCCACAGTCTACACACTGTAACATCAGTTCCACAGTCTACATACTGTAACATCAGTTCCACAGTCTACACACTGTAACATCAGTTCCACAGTCTACACACTGTAACATCAGTTCCACAGTCTACACACTGTAACATCAGTTCCACAGTCTACACACTGTAACATCAGTTCCACAGTCTACATACTGTAACATCAGTTCCACAGTCTACACACTGTAACATCTGTTCCACAGTCTACACACTGTAACATCAGTTCCACAGTCTACACACTGTAACATCAGTTCCACAGTCTACATACTGTAACATCTGTTCCACAGTCTACACACTGTAACATCAGTTCCACAGTCTACACACTGTAACATCAGTTCCACAGTCTACACACTGTAACATCAGTTCCACAGTCTACACACTGTAACATCAGTTCCACAGTCTACATACTGTAACATCAGTTCCACAGTCTGCACACTGTAACATCAGTTCCACAGTCTACACACTGTAACATCAGTTCCACAGTCTACACACTGTAACATCAGTTCCACAGTCTACACACTGTAACATCAGTTCCACAGTCTACACACTGTAACATCAGTTCCACAGTCTACATACTGTAACATCAGTTCCACAGTCTACACACTGTAACATCAGTTCCACAGTCTACATACTGTAACATCAGTTCCACAGTCTACACACTGTAACATCAGTTCCACAGTCTACACACTGTAACATCAGTTCCACAGTCTACATACTGTAACATCAGTTCCACAGTCTACATACTGTAACATCAGTTCCACAGTCTACACACTGTAACATCAGTTCCACAGTCTACACACTGTAACATCAGTTCCACAGTCTACATACTGTAACATCAGTTCCACAGTCTACATACTGTAACATCAGTTCCACAGCCTACACACTGTAACATCAGTTCCACAGTCTACACACTGTAACATCAGTTCCACAGTCTACACACTGTAACATCAGTTCCACAGTCTGCACACTGTAACATCAGTTCCACAGTCTACACACTGTAACATCAGTTCCACAGTCTACACACTGTAACATCAGTTCCACAGTCTACATACTGTAACATCAGTTCCACAGTCTACATACTGTAACATCAGTTCCACAGCCTACACACTGTAACATCAGTTCCACAGTCTACACACTGTAACATCAGTTCCACAGTCTACACACTGTAACATCAGTTCCACAGTCTACATACTGTAACATCTGTTCCACAGTCTACACACTGTAACATCAGTTCCACAGTCTACATACTGTAACATCAGTTCCACAGCCTACACACTGTAACATCAGTTCCACAGTCTACACACTGTAACATCAGTTCCACAGTCTACACACTGTAACATCAGTTCCACAGTCTACACACTGTAACATCAGTTCCACAGTCTACACACTGTAACATCAGTTCCACAGTCTACACACTGTAACATCAGTTCCACAGCCTACACACTGTAACATCAGTTCCACAGTCTACACACTGTAACATCAGTTCCACAGTCTACACACTGTAACATCAGTTCCACAGTCTACACACTGTAACATCTGTTCCACAGTCTACACACTGTAACATCAGTTCCACAGCCTACACACTGTAACATCAGTTCCACAGTCTACACACTGTAACATCAGTTCCACAGTCTACACACTGTAACATCTGTTCCACAGTCTACACACTGTAACATGAGTTCCACAGCCTACACATTGTAACATCAGTTCCACAGCCTACACACTGTAACATCAGTTCCACAGTCTACACACTGTAACATCAGTTCCACAGCCTACACATTGTAACATCAGTTCCACAGCCTACACACTGTAACATCAGTTCCACAGTCTACACACTGTAACATCAGTTCCACAGCCTACACATTGTAACATCAGTTCCACAGCCTACACACTGTAACATCAGTTCCACAGTCTACACACTGTAACATCAGTTCCACCGCCTACATACTGTAACATCAGTTCCACAGTCTACACACTGTAACATCAGTTCCACAGCCTGCACACTGCAACATCAGTTCCACAGCCTACACACTGTAACATCAGTTCCACAGTCTACATACTGTAACATCAGTTCCACAGCCTACACACTGTAACATCAGTTCCACAGTCTACACACTGTAACATCAGTTCCACAGCCTACACACTGTAACATCAGTTCCACAGTCTACATACTGTAACATCAGTTCCACAGCCTACACACTGTAACATCAGTTCCACAGTCTACACACTGTAACATCTGTTCCACAGTCTACACACTGTAACATCAGTTCCACAGTCTACACACTGTAACATCTGTTCCACAGTCTACACACTGTAACATCAGTTCCACAGCCTACACATTGTAACATCAGTTCCACAGCCTACACACTGTAACATCAGTTCCACAGTCTACACACTGTAACATCAGTTCCACAGCCTACACATTGTAACATCAGTTCCACAGCCTACACACTGTAACATCAGTTCCACAGTCTACACACTGTAACATCAGTTCCACAGCCTACACATTGTAACATCAGTTCCACAGCCTACACACTGTAACATCAGTTCCACAGTCTACACACTGTAACATCAGTTCCACAGTCTACATACTGTAACATCAGTTCCACAGCCTACACACTGTAACATCAGTTCCACAATCTACACACTGTAACATCAGTTCCACAGTCTACATACTGTAACATCAGTTCCACAGTCTACACACTGTAACATCAGTTCCACAGCCTACACACTGTAACATCAGTTCCACAATCTACACACTGTAACATCAGTTCCACAGTCTACATACTGTAACATCAGTTCCACAGTCTACACACTGTAACATCAGTTCCACAGTCTACATACTGTAACATCAGTTCCACAGCCTACACACTGTAACATCAGTTCCACAGTCTACGCACTGTAACATCAGTTCCACAGCCTACATACTGTAACATCAGTTCCACAGTCTACACACTGTAACATCAGTTCCACAGCCTGCACACTGTAACATCAGTTCCACAGTCTACATACTGTAACATCAGTTCCACAGCCTACACACTGTAACATCAGTTCCACAGTCTACACACTGTAACATCAGTTCCACAGTCTACACACTGTAACATCAGTTCCACAGTCTGCACACTGTAACATCAGTTCCACAGTCTACACACTGTAACATCAGTTCCACAGTCTACACACTGTAACATCAGTTCCACAGTCTACACACTGTAACATCAGTTCCACAGTCTACACACTGTAACATCTGTTCCACAGTCTACACACTGTAACATCAGTTCCACAGTCTACACACTGTAACATCAGTTCCACAGTCTACATCCTGTAACATCAGTTCCACAGCCTACACACTGTAACATCAGTTCCACAGTCTACACACTGTAACATCTGTTCCACAGTCTACACACTGTAACATCAGTTCCACAGTCTACACACTGTAACATCAGTTCCACAGTCTACACACTGTAACATCAGTTCCACAGTCTACACACTGTAACATCAGTTCCACAGTCTACATACTGTAACATCTGTTCCACAGTCTACACACTGTAACATCAGTTCCACAGCCTACACCCTCTAACATCAGTTCCATAGGCTACTCACTGTAACATCATTTCCAAAGCCTGTACACTGTAACAGCTGTTCCACAGTCTATACACTGAAACAACAATTCCAGATGTTATACACAGCAACATCAGTTCCAGAGGTTACACAATGAAACATCAGTTCTACAGGATACTCACTGTTATGTAAGTTCCGCAGCCTACACACTGTAACATTAGTTCTACAGGCTACACACTGTAATCTAAGTTCTCCAGCTTACACATTGTAACATGAGTTCCAGAGTCTACACACTGTAATACCAATTCCACTGTATGCACACTGTAACATCTGTTCCACAGCCTACACACTGTAACATTATTTCCACTGTATGCACATTGTAACAACCGTTCCACAGGCTACACACTGCAAAATCAGTTCCACAGTCTGCACACTGTAACATTACTTCCAAAGCCTGCACACTGTAACAGCTGTTCCACAGTCTAAACGCTGAAACATCAGTTCCAGATGTTACACACAGCAACGTCAGTTCCAGAGGTTACTCACTGTTCATGGCAGTTCCACAGTCTGCACACTGCAACATTAGTTCTACAGGCTACACGCTATAATGTAAGTTCTCCAGTTTACACACTGTAACATGAGTTGCACAGCCAGTTTTCTTCTTCAGTTTCCTAAACCAATGAAGCTGATTCTCCCCAGGCCATGGTGACAGAGTGGCAGTGTCTGTCATTAAAAATGTTCGAGGTGAATAAATAGCAGGTTTTGGATAAACTGTTGGTACTAGATGTTGACAACTGGAATTGGATGAGATGTTTCCCAGGATATTGAAGTGAAATTGTAGAGGCACTGGCCATAATCTTTCAGTATTACGTAGATGCAGGGGACAAGCCGTGTAGCTGGTGAATTGCAAACAATTTCCCCTTTTCAAAAATCATTTTGGATAAAATCAGCAATTTCAGTACACTATAAATAAGTAGGTCTTACCGATCATATACAAAGTCAGCCGTGACTTTAGTCAGTTCCTCATTGGTTGAAATTGTTACCTTGCCAATTGCCAACTCTTTCTCAATTTTCTTAATGAATGAGGGACAATTGCAGCCATTTCCAATTGAAAACCATGTGCCACGAAACTGCAAGAAAAGAACACAGTTAAAACTGCAGTCTCGAAACCCAGGATCCAGAGTTGATGAATTGTGATTGATAGTCCACTAAATTCAAAAAGATGAATGTGTATTTATGAAGTGCTTTTAACATAACATGGGACTGTAGCACACTGGGCGGCATGGTGGCACAGTGGTTAGCACTGCTGCCTCACAGCGTCAGAATTGAACCCGGGTTTAATTCTGACCTCATGTGACTGTATGTGTGGAGTTTGCACATTCTGCCCGTGTCTGCGTGGGTTGGCTCTGGTGCTCTGAGTGCTCTGGTTTCTTCTCACAGTCCAAAGATGTGCAATTAGATGGATTGCCCATGCTAAATCACCCTTAGTATCCCAAGATGTGTAGGTTAGGGGATTTGTGGGGTAAATGTGTGAGGTTATGGGGATAGGGGAAGAGGGGCAGGGTTGTGGTCCTTGGTAAGATGCGCTGTTATAGGATTGGTGCAGACTCGATGAGCTGAATGGCATCCTTCTGCACTGTAGGGATTCTGTAATTCTATAAAGATATTTCACAGGAGTGTGCAGCAGCCAAGTTTAACCCTGAACTTCATCAGGAAATGTTCAGACAAATGACCAAATTCTTGGCCAAAGAGGAGATTTTAAGGAACATCTTAAAGGACAAAAGTGAAACATAGAAACTAGAAGCAGGAGTCGGGCATTCAGCCCTTCGAGCTTGCTCTGCCATTCATTTTGATCATCGAATTCAATATCCTGATCCCCCTTTCTTCCCATATCCCTTGATCCCTTTAGCCCCAAGAGCTATATCCAATTTCTTCTTGAAATCAGACAATGTTTTGTCCTCAACTCCATTCTGTGGTAGTGAATTCCACACATTCACTGTTGGAATGTAACCGGTGACAACTTTGTATTGGATATAATGTGACCAATGGTAACAAGATATAAGGGTCAGCTGACCCAGTAACCAATTACAGAATGATGTGATAGTCAGCTGACTCACTATAAATAAGAACCTGAATAGAATTGTGGAGCATTTGGGTTAGCTCAGGACGAGGCCCCAAGTTTGGAGTAATGGTGTTACTTTATTAACCCTTTCCTTGTTTTATAAGTTGGAGTAAGTTTTGTTTTATTTTTATTGTCTGCATTTGAAGATTTACTTCTGAAGAAACATTGGTAGCAGAATAAAACCCATCGTAACTTGGTGTTTGTTTTTGAAGAAGTACTACAACCATGGCAGAAGGTAGAAGTAAACCGGCGGGATTTGATTGTCCCCCTGTCTTTTCAGATGCCGAACCGCATCGGCAATGGAAGGCAGAAATGGAAATGTGAACCCTTGTTACCTCAATACCAAAAAAAAAAGCAAGATATGGCATTGGCTTTGTCACTTCCAATTAGGAGCAAGATAAGGAGCAAAGTATTTTCCAATTGGACGGCAGATGCCGTAAATAAAGAAGGGCTGCAGCTCCTGCTACAATACTTCGATAAGTTTCACCAAAAAATGAGTTCTTGGAGAATTATGAAGGATGGATGATGCTTGACAGGATTAGGAGACAAGATACCCTGTCCATGGAAGAAAATATCATGGATTTTGACAGGGGCCGTAACAGGCAAATGAAATTTAATTTGGAGATTCCCGATGCAGTATTGGCCTTTAAGTTCTTAGACTGTGCATGTCTGTTGCACATGGATACTCTTTTAGTAATGACTGGAATACAATTAAGGGGACAAAGCCCCTCTTTGATCAAATGGCAGCATCATTAAAAAAGTTTTTCGGGAAACAATCCTTCCCTGTCACCTTGTTCAATACAGACTGGAATGCCATAGCACCCAGAATGGAGGAGTCAATGATGACTCAACCGCATGCCAGACCAAATGGTACATGAAGACCTTTAAACAGAGACAGTTATATTAATAACAGACCGAGTGTTGAAAACGGTTATAACCGATTTGAAAATGGGGAAAGAAGACGCACATGGGATACTGATAAAAGACGTTTAAATCGAAGGAATGCTGGAGGGATTGTGAATCGCTGTTTCCAATGTGATTCCCCATACCACTAAATTGTAAACTATCCGCAAAAAACAAATCATTTTTTGAAACCACGTGTGACGCAGAATATGTGGAAGCCAACAGTGACGAGGGTAAGAACCAGGAAAGCACAATTTTGGTGGCAGAAAAGTTGAGTCACATAATGAGCATTCTGATGATAGACTCTTTCAACTGTGTTGTTTTAGATAGTGGACGTACATCCATTGTCTGCGGCCAAGATTGGCTAGATTGTATTTAGGGTCTTTTGATCATAAAGACCTAAAGAAAGTAAAAGATTTGGAGATGAGAACACTCGAACGTCCTCCAAAAAGGTGATACTTCCCTGTAGGATTGCGGGAATCAGTTTACTTATAAGAACAGATGTCATTTCCAGTGGTCTAACCTTTGTTGTTAAGCAGGTCTGCAATGAAGAAAGCTCAGCTGACCATCGATTTGAAACAGGATAAAGCTGTGGTATTTGGGAAAACTGTGGACCTACATTTTACAAGATCTGGCCATTATTGTCTTCCTTTAAGCAAACCGAAATTATCAGACCAACGGATTCATGACGCATTAGTGTCGCTAACAAACAAAGCATGATGGACAAAAAGATTATTCTGAAACTCCATAAGCAGTTTGGTCATCCAGCACCACAGAAACTAAGAGCTCTGCTGCAGGATGCAGTTGTGCTGGACAAAGGACATAATGATCTCATAGAACAAATACCAGCCTACTGTGAAATTTGCATATAATATAGACGGACACCCCCGCATCCAGTCGTGAGTCTACCATTAGCACAAGATTTCAATGGTATAGTGGCAATGGATCTAAAGATATGGGACAAGAACAAAGGCGTCTAACTTTTGCATTTTGTGGACATGGCCACCCGGTTTAGCATATCCACGGTGATTCACAGCAAACATAAAAACATGATTATAGATAAAGTTGTGACGCACTGCATTGGAATAGGATTGGGAGCACCGTCTAAATTTTTGACGGACAATGGGGGCGAATTCGTAAATGATGAGTTTCAAGATATGTGCAAACATTTAAATGTTGTAATAATGCAGACTACAGCAGGGAGCCCATTCAGTAATGGGCTATGTGAAAGGAATCACGCAATTATAGATGACATGTTGTATAAAATTTTGGCAGATCAATCAGGTTGCATTAGCATGGGCAATGCACGTGAAAAATTTGTTGCAAATAGTGGGGGACTATAGTCCATACCAGTTGGTATACGGGAGGAATCCAAAGTTGCCATCAGTATTAACAGATGTCCCCCCCGTCGCTAGAAGAGACAAGCATTGGCTCCATGTTTTCTGCACACTTAAACGCTATGCATACAGGGAGAAAGGCCTTCATTAAGGCTGAGGGTTACGGGAATAGGGCCTGGGTGGGATTGTGGTCGGTGCAGACTCGATGGGCCGAATGGCCTCCTTCTGTCCTGCAGGGATTCCATGGATTCTATCCGGTCTTGTCTGTGTAATTCAGCTGTCCTATCAAACTCCTCAACAATTCTATTTCTGTTTCATTGGCCCGTTCCTCTTTTTCCATTGACCTTTCTCTAGTGATTGGAATGGGATCAATACTATTTGGATATCCCTGTTGACTCATCGTTACACCAGATGTACTTTATCGGATATCAAGACCAAGATATCGAAAAGCACCAGTGCTTGACTCCCTACTTTAAATTCTGTTTTCAGCTTCTCAATTATCCTTTTCTCAAATTCTTTTGTGCCACCCCATTGGAAATCACCCACATGCATCACAAAAATTCCAACTAGTTTTCCTTCAGCCTTCCAGTAAAACATTGCTGGATCTGATTTTAACTGGACACAGCCAGTCTTCAGCAATACAGATCGTACAAAGAAATAGCAAATCCTTGATGCATCACTTCACCCATGTACGCATTTGTTCAATTTCCACAAATGTCCCTGCTTCTTTGGGTGGCCTCAAAAAAACTTCCCGATTGATTGAATTATTTATTTATTTATTTCGTCAGTCAGTGTGTTTTTTTTTGGCCTTTACTTTTGTAGTAGTATTTTTCTTAAGTTTAAAGTGAAAACCGGAAGTGGGCTGCTAAGGAGTCTGGGAAGGGTTTTTTAAAAAAACTTTAAAAGTCAGTTACCTGGGAGGATCACCCTCATTGTTCCACTGGAGCAAGCAGAGAGGGAGTGATTTGACGCAGGAGTGTTGGTGAGAGATTGATTGAATTATTTATTTCGTCAGTTAGTGTGTTTTTTTTTGGCCTTTACTTTTGTAGCAGTATTTTTCTTAAGTTTAAAGTGAAAACCGGAAGTGGGCTGCTAAGGAGTCTGGGAAGGGTTTTTTAAGCGCGCGAAGTATAAAAGGTAGGCTGCAGTATACAGCGGGCAGCATCGAAGGCGGGCAGTGTAGTGAGTGGGAAGCAGAGTGTGAACTATAAGGGCTTTGGCTCACAGGGCTTCAGGGGACAGGGCGAGCAGGGGTGAGTTTAATTCATTTTTGCTGTTTCTACCTGGTACTGGCAAGGAGATGGGTGTGCAGATCTAGAGGGGATGGGTGTGCAGGCAGTGCAATGTTCCTCTTGCACTATGTTTGAGGTGAGGGACTCCGTCAGTGTCCCTGCTGATTACACCTGTGGGAAGTGCACCCATCTGCAGCTCCTCCAAAACCGTGTTAGGGAACTGGAGCTGGAGTTGGATGAACTCAGGATCATGAGGGACGCAGAGCTGGCCATAGACACAAGCTTTAGGGATACAGTTACTCCGAGGAATGAAAATAGATGGGTGATGGTGAGAGGGGCTGGGAGGAAGCAGTCAGTGCAGGGATCCCCTGTGGTCGTTCCCTTAGCAACAAGTATTCCGCTTTGGATACGGTTGAGGGGGACGACATACCAGTGGTGAGCCGCAGTGAGAGGATCTCCAGCACTGTGTCCGTCTCTGTGGCTCGGGAGGGTAAGGGGGAGAGCGGGAGGGCAATAGTTATTGGGGACTCGTTAGTTAGAGGGATAGATAGGAGGTTCTGTGGCAGCAAAAGAGACTCGAGGATGGTATGTTGCCTACCAGATGCCAGGGTCCGTGACGTCTCGGACCGTGTTTTCCGGATTCTGAAGGGGGAGGGGAAACAGTCACAAGTCGTGGTACACATTGGTACCAACGACATAGGTAAGAGAAGGGACGGGGATTTAAAACAGGAATTTCGGGAGCTGGGCTGGAAGCTGAGAGCCAAGGCAAAACATGTGGTCATCTCTGGTACGTTACCGGTGCCATGTGATAGCGAGTTGAGGAACAGGGAGAGAGTGCAGTTAAACATGTGGTTGCAGGGATGGTGTAGGAGGGAGGGTTTCAGATACGTGGATAATTGGAACACATTCTGGGGAAGGTGGGACCTGTACAAACAGGACGGGGTGCACCTGAACCAGAGGAGCACCAATATCCTGGGAGGGAAATTTGATACGGCTCTTCAGGTGGGTATAAACTAATTTGTCTGGGGAGTGGGAAAAGGAGTTGTAGTCCAGAAGTCAGTGTTGAAGGTGATGAGGTATTGGGGAAGGTATCAGGGTCAAGGGTGGGTACCGGTAGACAGGAAGGTGGGTTGAAGTGTGTCTACTTCAATGCAAGGAGCATCCGGAACAAGGTAGATGAACTTGGGGTGTGGATTGGTACTTGGGACTACGATGTTGTGGCCATTACGGAGACGTGGGTAGAACAAGGACAGGAATGGTTGTTGGACGTTCCGGGGTATAGATGTTTCAGTAAGTGTAGGGAAGCTGGTAAAAGAGGTGGAGGAGTAGCATTGTTAATCAAGGATAGTTTAATGGCTGCGGAAAGGCACTTCGAGGGGGATCTGCACACTGAGGTAATATGGGCTAAAGTTAGAAATAGGAAAGGAGCGGTCACGTTGTTAGGAGTTTACTATAGGGCCCCAAATAGTAATAGAGATGTGGAGGAAGAAATTGCTAAGCAGATTATGGATATGTGTGGGGGTCACAGGGTACTTGTCATGGGGGACTTTAACGTTCCAAATATTGATTGGAACCTTTGTAGGTCAAATAGTTCGGATGGGGCAGTTTTTGTGCAGTGTGTGCAGGAGGGTTTCCTGACACAATATGTGGATAGGCCGACAAGAGGTGAGGCCACATTGGATTTGGTACTGGGAAATGAACCGGGCCAAGTGTTAGATTTGGTTGTGGGAGAGCACTTTGGAGATAGTGACCACAATTCGGTGTCTTTTGTTATTGCAATGGGGAGGGATAGGGCCGTACGGCAGGGCAAGGTTTACAATTGGGGGAGAGGTAATTATGATGCGATTAGGCAAGAATTAGGGGGCATAAGATGGGAACAGAAACTGTCAGGGAAAGGCACTAATGAAAAGTGGAACTTTTTCAAGGAACAAATACTGGGTGTCCTTGATAGGTATGTCCCTGTCAGGCAGGGAGGAAATGGCCGAGTGAGGGAACCATGGTTCACAAAAGAGGTGGAATGTCTTGTGAAAAGGAAGAGGGAAGCTTATGTAGGGATGAGGAAACAAGGTTCAGATGGCTCGATTGAGGGTTATAAGTTAGCAAGGAATGAGCTGAAAAAGGGGCTGAGGAGAGCTAGGAGGGTACATGAGAAGTCCTTGGTGGGTCGGATCAAGGAAAACCCCAAGGCTTTTTACTCTTATGTGAGGAATAAAAGAATGACCAGGGTGAGGTTAGGGCCGGTCAAGGACAGTGGTGGGAACTTGTGTATGGAGTCAGTAGAGAAGGCGAGGTGATGAATGAATACTTTTCTTCAGTGTTCACCAAGGAGAGGGGCCATGTTTTTGAGGAAGAGAAGGTGTTACAGGCTAATAGGCTGGAGGAAATAGATGTTCGGAGGGAGGATGTACTGGCAGTTTTGAATAAACTGAAGGTCGATAAGTCCCCTGGGCCTGATGAAATATATCCTAGGATTCTTTGGGAGGCAAGGGATGAGATTGCAGAGCCTTTGGCTTTGATCTTTGGGTCCTCACTGTCCACAGGGATGGTGCCAGAGGACTGGAGAGTGGCGAATGTTGTTCCACTGTTTAAGAAAGGGAATAGAAATGACCCTGGTAATTATAGACCGGTTAGTCTTACTTCAGTGGTTGGTAAATTGATGGAAAAGGTCCTTAGGGATGGGATTTACGACCATTTAGAAAGATGCGGAGTAATCAGGGATAGTCAGCACGGATTCGTGAAGGGCAAGTTGTGCCTCACAAATTTGATTGACTTTTTTGAGGAGGTAACTAAGTGTTGATGTCATATACATGGATTTTAGTAAAGCGTTTGATAAGGTCCCCCATGGTCGGCTTATGATGAAAGTAAGGAGGTGTGGGATAGAGGGAAAGTTGGCCGATTGGATAGGTAACTGGCTATCTGATCGAAGACAGAGGGTGGTGGGGGATGGAAAATTTTCGGACTGGAGGCAGATTGCTAGCGGAGTGCCACAGGGATCAGTGCTTGGTCCTCTGCTCTTTGTGATTTTTGTTAATGACTTAGAGGAGGGGGCTGAAGGGTGGATCAGTAAATTTGCTGATGACACCAAGATTGGTGGAGTAGTGGATGAGGTGGAGGGCTGTTGTAGGCTGCAAAGAGACATAGATAGGATGCAAAGCTGGGCTGAAAAATGGCAAATGGAGTTTAACCCTGATAAATGTGAGGTGATTCATTTTGGTAGGACTAATTTAAATGTGGATTACAGGGTCAAAGGTAGGGTTCTGAAGACTGTGGAGGAACAGAGAGATCTTGGGGTCCATATCCACAGATCTCTAAAGGTTGCCACTCAAGTGGATAGAGCTGTGAAGAAGGCCTATAGTGTGTTAGCTTTTATTATGTGAAGATGCCGGCGTTGGACTGGGGTAAGCACAGTAAGAAGTCTCACAACACCAGGTTAAAGTCCAACAGGTTTATTTGGTAGCAAATACCAGAAGCTTTCGGAGCGCTGCCCCTTCGTCAGATGGAGTGAAAATCTGTTCTCCAACAGTGCACAGAGACACAGAAATCAAGTTACAGAATACGAATTAGAATGCAAATCTCTACAGCCAGCCAGGTCTTAAAGCTACAGATAATGTGGGTGGAGGGAACATTAAACATTTAACCTGTGTTTAATGTTCCCTCCGCCCACATTATCTGTACGTTTAAGACCTGGCTGGCTGTGGAGATTTGCATTCTAATCAGTATTCTGTAACTTGATTTCTGTGTCACTGTGCACTGTTGGAGAACAGATTTTCACTCCATCTGATGAAGGGGCAGCGCTCCGAAAGCTTATGGTATTTGCTACCAAATAAACCTGTTGGACTTTAACCTGGTGTTGTGAGACTTCTTACTTAGCTTTTATTAACAGGGGTTTGGAGTTTAAGAGCCGTGGGGTTATGCTGCAACTGTGCAGGACCTTGGTGAGACCACATTTGGAATATTGTGTGCAGTTCTGGTCACCTCACTATAAGAAGGATGTGGAAGCGCTGGAAAGAGTGCAGAGGAGATTTAGAACATAGAACATAGAACATAGAACATTACAGCGCAGAACAGGCCCTTCGGCCCACGATGTTGCACCGACCAGTTAAAAAAAAACTGTGACCCTCCAACCTAAACCAATTTCTTTTCGTCCATGAACCTATCTACGGATCTCTTAAACGCCCCCAAACTAGGCGCATTTACAACTGATGCTGGCAGGGCATTCCAATCCCTCACCACCCTCTGGGTAAAGAACCTACCCCTGACATCGGTTCTATAACTAACCCCCCTCAATTTAAAGCCATGCCCCCTCGTGCTGGATTTCTCCATCAGAGGAAAAAGGCTATCACTATCCACCCTATCTAAACCTCTAATCATCTTATATGTTTCAATAAGATCCCCTCTTAGCCGCCGCCTTTCCAGCGAAAACAATCCCAAATCCCTCAGCCTCTCCTCATAGGATCTCCCCTCCATACCAGGCAACATCATGGTAAACCTCCTCTGCACCCTCTCCAAAGCCTCCACATCCTTCCTGTAATGTGGGGACCAGAACTGCACACAGTACTCCAAGTGCGGCCGCACCAGAGTTGTGTACAGTTGCAACATAACGCTACGACTCCTAAATTCAATCCCCCTACCAATAAACGCCAAGACACCATATGCCTTCTTAACAACCTTATCTACTTGATTCCCAACTTTCAGGGATCTATGCACACATACACCTAGATCCCTCTGCTCCTCCACACTATTCAAAGTCCTCCCGTTAGCCCTATACTCAACACATCTGTTATTCCTACCAAAGTGAATTACCTCACACTTCTCCGCATTAAACTCCATCCGCCACCTCTCGGCCCAACTTTGCAACCTGTCTAAGTCTTCCTGCAAACTACGACACCCTTCCTCACTGTCTACCACACCACCGACTTTGGTGTCATCAGCAAATTTGCTAATCCACCCAACTATACCCTCATCCAGATCATTAATAAATATTACAAACAGCAGTGGCCCCAAAACAGATCCCTGAGGTACACCACTTGTAACCGCACTCCATGATGAATATTTACTATCAACCACCACCCTCTGTTTCCTATCCGCTAGCCAATTCCTGATCCAATTTCCTAGATCACCCCCAATCCCATACATCTGCATTTTCTGCAGAAGCCTACCATGGTGAACCTTATCAAACGCCTTACTAAAATCCATATATACCACGTCCACTGCCTTGCCCCCATCCACCTCCTTGGTCACTTTCTCAAAAAACTCAATAAGGTTAGTAAGGCACGACCTACCTGCCACAAAACCATGCTGACTATCACCTATCAATTCATTACTCTCCAAATAACTATAAATCCTATCCCTTATAATTTTTTCCAACATCTTGCCGACAACAGAAGTGAGACTCACCGGTCTATAATTCCCGGGGAAGTCTCTGTTCCCCTTCTTAAACAATGGGACAACATTCGCTAACCTCCAATCTTCTGGTACTATACCAGAGGCCAACGACGACCTGAAGATCAGAGCCAGAGGCTCTGCAATCACTTCTCTTGCCTCCCAGAGAATCCTTGGATAAATCCCATCCGGACCAGGGGATTTATCTATTTTCAGACCCTCCAGAATATCCTGCACATCCTCCTTATCAACTGTAATACTGTCTATTCTACTCCCCTGCAACCCAGTGTCCTCCTCAGCTATATTCATGTCCCCTTGCGTGAACACCGAAGAGAAATATTGGTTCAATGCTTCACCAATCTCCTCCGGTTCCACACATAACTTCCCTCTGCCATCTATAACTGGCCCTAAACTTGCCCTAACCAACCTTCTGTTCTTGACATACCTATAGAACGCTTTAGGATTCTCTTTAACCCTATCCGCCAAAGTCTTCTCATGTCCCCTTTTAGCCCTTCTAAGCTCGCTCTTCAACTCCCTCTTAGCCAATCTAAAGCTTTCTAGTGCACTACCCGAGTGCTCACGTCTCATCCGAACATAAGCCTCCTTTTTCTTTTTAACCAACAAAGAAACTTTTTTGGTGCACCACGGTTCCCTAGCCCTACCAATTCCTCCTTGCCTGACAGGGACATACCTATCACAGACTCGCAGTAGCTGCTCCTTGAAAAAACTCCACATGTCGGACGTTCCCAGTCCCTGTAATCTCCTAGTCCAACCTATGTTTCCTAATTCTCTCCTAATAGCCTCATAATTACCCTTCCCCCAGCTAAAACCACTGGCCCGAGGTTCATGCCTATCCCTTTCCATCACTAAGGTGAACGTAACCGAATTGTGGTCAGGATGCTGCCTGGTTTGGAGGGTAGGTCTTATGAGGAAAGGTTGAGGGAGCTAGGGCTATTCTCTCTGGAGCGGAGGAGGCTGATGGGAGACTTAATAGAGGTTTATAAAATGATGAAGGGGATCGATAGAGTGAACGTTCAAAGACTATTTCCTCGGGTGGATGGAGCTATTACAAGGGGGCATAACTATCGGGTTCATGGTGGGAGATATAGGAAGGGTATCAGAGGTAGGTTCTTTACGCAGAGAGTGGTTGGGGTGTGGAATGGACTGCCTGCAGTGATAGTGGAGTCAGACACTTTAGGAATATTTAAGCGGTTATTGGATAGGCACATGGAGCACACCAGGATGATAGGGAGTGGGATAGCTTGATCTTGGTTTCAGATAAAGCTCGGCACAACATCATGGGCCGAAGGGCCTGTTCTGTGCTGTACTGTTCTATGTTCTGTGTAACCCACATTTACCCTTGACCCCCCGACACAAGGATCAATTTCAGCATGGCCAATCCACCTAACCCGCACATCTTTGGACTGTGGGGGGGGGGGGGGGGGAAACCAGAGCACTCGGAGGAAACCCACGCAGACACGGGGAGAATGTGCAAACTCCACACAGACAGTGACCTGAGGCTGGAATTGAACCTGGGTCCCTGGCGCTGTAAAGCAGCAGTGCTAACCACTGTGCCACCGTGCTGCCCCGGATGGGAGCTATAATGTCCAAGAGCTCAGTTGAAGCGCGCCACAGTCAGAGAGATCTTGCAGGCTAATAAAACATTAAAAAAGCTAAAATTAGAGGAATGTGTAATTAAATTCCCAGCACTCAGAGAACAGGAAGATATGAAGTTGGCTGTGTTTAGTGATGCTTCACATGCCAAACTATCAGATGGACATTCAAGTGGTGCTGGAGTCATAATATTTTGGTTGGTAAGGAAAGAAAATGTTGCCCCTTGGCCTGGGAAGCAAAGAAAATAAAAAGGGTAGTCAAAAGCAGATTGGCGACTGAAACTCTCGCGTTAGTGGAGGCGTTGGACATGGGGATATATTTGTCTGACACATTAACAGAATTATTTTTTATGGGCACATCGGTTATGTGGTTAAGAAAGTATCAGTTGAGTGTTATGTGGACAACCGGTCTTTATGGGACAATGTTCACTCAACAAAAAGTGCAACAGAAAAATGACTAAAAATTAATTTGGCCAGCATCAAACAAATACTGGAAAACAAGGAAGTTTCCAACTGGATTGGTGCAAATCTATAGGTATCCGACTGTTTTACAACAGGGGGTGCAGGTACTGGAAAGTTATTAAGAATACTGGAGGATGGTTCTATTAAATTATTTTGAAAAAAAAATTGAAAATTATTGGGAATCTGTTAGAATGTAACCAGTGACAACTTTGTATGGGATGTGTCTATTTGAATGCAAGGAGTGTTGTGAACAAAGTGGATGAGCTTAGAGCGTGGATCACCACTTGGAAATATGATGTGTTGGCCATTACAGAGACTTGGATGACTCAGGGACAGGACTGGTTACTTCAAGTGCCGGGTGTCAAATGTTTCAGAAGGGACAGGGAGGGAGGCAAAAGAGGTGGGGGAGTGGCACTGTTGATCAGAGATAGTGTCACGGCTGCAGAAAAGATGGACACCATGCAGGGATTGTCTACGGAGTCTCTGTGGGTGGTGGTTAGGAACAGGAAAGGGTCAATATCTTTACTGGGTGTTTTCTGTAGGCCACCCAATAGTAACAGGGATGTTGAGGAGCAGATAGGGAAACAGATCCTGGAAAGGTGTAATAATAAGAGTTGTCGTGATGGGAGATTTTAATTTTTCAAATATTGATTGGAATCTCCCCAGAATAAGGGTATAGATGGGGAGGAGTTTGTTAGGTGTGCTCAGGAGGGTTTCTTGACACAGTATGCAGATAAGCCTACAAGAGGAGAGGCTGTACTTGATTTGGTATTGGGAAATGAACCTGGTCAGGTGTCAGATCTCTCAGTGGGAGAGCATTTTGGAGATAGTGATCATAATTCTATCTCCTTTACAATAGCATTGGAGAGATCGGATCAGACAAGTTAGAAAAGTGTTTAATTGGAGTAAGGGGAATTATGAGGCTATCAGGCAGGAAATTGAAGGCTGAAATTGGAAAGAGGTTTTCTCAGGGAAATGTACGGAAGAAATGTGGCAAATTTTCAGGGAATGTTTGTCTGGAGTTCTGCATAGCAACGTTCCAATGAGACAGGGAAGTTATGGTAGGTTACAGGAACCGTGGTGTACAAAGGTTGTAATGAATCTAGTCAAGAAGAAAAGCTTACAAAAGGTTCAGGGAGCTAGGTAATGTTAGAGATCTTGAAGAGTATACAGCTAATAGGAAGGATCTTAAGAAGGAAATTAGGAGAGCCAGAAGGGGTCATGAGAAGGCCTTGGCAGGCAGGATTCAGGAAAACCCCCAGGCATTCTACAAGTATGTGAAGAGCAAGAGGATAAGACATGAAAGAATAGGATCTATCAAGTGTGACGGTGGGAAAGTTTGTATAGAACCGGAAGAAATAGCAGAGGTACTTAATGAATACTTTACTTCAGTATTCACTCTGGAAAAGGATCTTGGTGGTTGTAGTGCAGACTTGCAGCGGACTGAAAAGCTTGAGCATGTAGATATTAAGAAAGAGGATGTGTTGGAGCTTTTGAAAAGCATCAAGTTAGATAAGTCGCCGGGACCGGATGAGATGTACCCCAGGTTACTGTGGGAGGTGAGGGAGGAGATTGCTGAGCCTCTGGCAATGATCTTTGCATCATCAATGGAGATGGGAGAGGTTCCGGAGGATTGCGGATGTTGTTCCTTTATTCAAGAAAGGGAGTAGAGATAGCCCTGGAAATTATAGACCAGTGAGTCGAACCTCAGTGGTTGGTAAGTTGATGGAGAAGATCCTGAGAGGCAGGATTTATGAACATTTGGAGAGGTATAATATGATTAAGAATAGTCAGTATGGCTTTGTCAAAAGCAGATCATGCCTTACGAGCCTGTTTGAATTTTTTGAGGATGTGACTAAACACATTGATGAAGGAAGAGCAGTAGATGTAGTATATATGGACTTCAGCAAGGCATTTGATAAGGTGCCCCATGCAAGGCTTATTGAGAAAGTGAGGGGGCATGGGATCCAAGGGGACATTGCCTTGTGGATCCAGAACTGGCTTGCCCACAGAAGGCAAAGAGTGGTTATAGAAGGGTCATATTCTGCATGGAGGTCGGTCACGAGTGGAGTGCCCCAAGTATCTGTTCTGGGACCCTTACTCTTTGTGATTTTTATAAATGACCTGGATGAGGAAATGGAGGGATTGGCTGGTAAGTTTGCTGATGACACAAAGTTGGAGGTGTTGTGGATAGTGTGGAGGGATGTCAGAAGTTGCAGCGAGACATTGATAGGATGCAAGACTGGGCGGAGAAGTGGCAGATGGAGTTCAACCCAGATAAGTGTGAGGTGGTTCATTTTGGCAGGTCAAATAGGATGGCAGAATATAATATTAATGGTAAGACTCTTGGCAGTGTGGAAGATCAGAAGGATCTTGGGGTCTGAGTTCATAGGACGCTCAAAGTAGCTGTGCAGGTTGAGGCTGTGGTTAAGAAGGCGTATGGTGTACTGGCCTTCATCAATCGAGGAATTGAGTTTCGGAGTCGTGAGATAATGTTGCAACTATATAATACCCTGGTCAGACCACACTTGGAGTACTGTGCTCAGTTCTGGTCGCCTCATTACAGGAAGGATGTGGAAGCCATAGAAAGGGTGCAGAGGAGATTTACAAGGATGTTGCCTGGGTAGGGGAGCAAGCATTATGAGGATAGGTTGAGTGAGCTCGGCCTTTTCTCCTTGGAGAGACGATGGATGAGGGGTGACCTGATAGAGGTGTATAAGATGTTGAGAGGTATTGATCAAGTGGATAGTCAGAGGCTTTTTCCCAGGGCTGAAATGGTTGCCACAAGAGGACACAGGTTTAAGGTGCTGGGGAGTAGGTACAGAGGAGATGTCAGGGGTAAGTTTTTCACTCAGAGGGTGGTGGGTGCGTGGAATGGGCTGCCGGCAACGGTGGTGGAGTGGGATTCAAAAGGGTCTTTTAAGAGACTTTTAGATAAATACATGGAACTTAATCAGGTAGAGGGTTATAGGTAAGCCTAGTAATCGCTAAGGTAGGGACATGTTCGGCACAACTTTGTGCTCTGAAGGGCCTGTATTATGCTGTAGTTTTTCTATGTTTCTATGTAATGTGACCAATGGTAACAAGATGTAAGGGTTAGATGACCCAGTAAACCATGGAACCAATTCCAGAATGATGTAATAGTCAGCTGACTCACTATAAATAAGAATCTGTGTCGAATTGTGGGGAGCTTGGATTGGCCTTGGGCGAGGCCCCAAGTTTGGAGTAATGATGTTTCTTTATTCAACCCTTTCTTTGATTTCTAAGTTGGAGTAAGTTTTGTTCTATTTTTATTGTCTGCATTTGAAGAGTTACTTCTGATGAAACATTCACCACCCTCTGGGTGAAGACATTTCTCCTCACCTCAGTTCTCAAAGGTTTGCTCCTTATCTTCAAACTATAACCTCTTGTTCTAGACTCCCCCACCATTGGGAACATTCTTTCTGAATCTACCTTGTCTAAACCTGTTAGAATTTCATAAGCTTCCATGAGATCTCCTCTCACTCTTCTAAACTCCAGTGATAATAATCCTAACTGACTTAGTCTCTCCTCATATGACAGACCTGTCATCCCAGGAATCAGCCAGGTAAATCTTTGCTGTACTCCCTCTATAACAAAGACATCCTTCCTCGATGAGAATGCCAAACTGCACACAATACTCCAGGTGTGGCCTCACCAACACCTATACAATTGCAGCAAAACAATGCAAAGAAGACAGAGGGTAGCAGTGGAAGGGTGCGTTTCTGAATGGAGGGCTGTGACAAGTGGTGTTCCTCAGGGATCAGTGCTGGAACCGTTGCTGTTTGTAATATACATAAATGATTTTGGAGGAAAATGAAACTGGATTGATTAGTAAGTTTGCGGACGACACAAAGGTTTGTGGAGTTGCGGATAGCGATGAGGACCATCAGAGGATACAGCAGGATATAGATCGGTTGGAGACTTGGGCGGAGAGGTGGCAGATGGAGTTTAATCCAGACAAATGTGAGGTAATGCATTTTGGAAGGTCTAATACAGATAGGAAATATGCAGTAAATGGCAGAACCCTTCAGAGTATTGATAGGCAAAGGGATCTGGGTGTACAGGTACACAGGTCACTGAAAGTGGCAATGCAGGTGGAGAAGGTAGTCAAGAAGGCATACGGCATGCTTGCCTTCATTGGCCAGGGTATTGAGTTTAAAAATTGGCAAGTCATGTTGCAGCTTTATAGAACCTTAGTTAGGCCGCACTTGGAATATAGTGTTCAATTCTGGTCGCCACACTACCAGAAGGATGTGGAGGCTTTGGAGAGTGTACAGAAAAGATTTATCAGGATGTTGCCTGGTATGGAGGGCATTAGCTATGAGGAGAGGCTGGAGAAACTTGGTTTGTTCCCACTGGAGCGACGGAGGTTGAGGGGAGACCTGATAGAAGTCTGCAAGATTATGAGAGGCATGGACAGAGTGGATAGTCAGAAGCTTTTACCCTGAGTGGAAGAGTCAATCACTAGGGGGCATAGGTTTCAGGTGCGAGGGGCAAGGTTTAAAGGAGATATATGAGGCAGATTTTTTACACAGAGTAGTGGGTGCCTGGTACTCGTTGCTGTGGGAGGTAGCGGAAGCGGATACGGTAGTGACTTTTAAGGGGTGTCTTGATGAGTACATGAATAGGATGGGAATAGAGGGATACAGTCCCCGGAAGGGTAGGGGGTTTTAGTTATGGTCGGTGCAGGCTTGGAGGGCCGAAGGGCCTGTTCCTGTTCTGTAATTTTCTTTGTTCTTTGTTCTTCTTACCCCTATGCCTATACTTAAATCCTCTCGCTATGAAGGCCAATATATCATTTGCCTTCTTTACTGCTTGCTGTACCTGTGCGTTTACTTTCAGCAACTGATGCACGAGGACTCCAAGGTCTCGTTAAGTATCTACTTCCCTCAATTTACACCCATTCAAGTAATAATCTGTCTTATTATTGGTACCAAAGTGGATAACCTCACATTTATCCACATGCCTACACACTCAGCCTGTCCAAATCACGCTGAAGCATCTCTGCAACCTCCTCATACCTCACTCTGCAACTCAACTTTGTATCATCTGAAAATTTGGAGATAATACATTCAGTTTCCTCTTCCAAGTCATTAATATATAATGTAAACAGTTGGGGTCCTCGCACAAATCCCTGCGGAAACACAGGTCACTGACTACCAATCAGAAAAAGACCCATTTATGCCAACTCTTTGCTTCCTATTTGCTATCCAGCTTTCTATGCATCTCAAGACATTATCTGCAATCCCATGTGCTTTACCTTTACATAGTCTGTTATGTGAGATGTTAAATAACATCCACTGGTTCTCCTCGGTCAACTCTAATCGTTACGTCCTCAAAAAATTCCATTAGATTCGTCAAGCACGATTTCTGTTCAGTAAATCCATGCTGACTTTGTCTGATTATACCACTGCTTTCCAAATGCCGAGTTATAAAATCCTTGATAATAAACTCTAGTAACTTCCCCAGTACTGACATTTGGCTCACTGGTCTATAGTTCCTTGTTTCCTCTCTACCTCCCTTTTTGAATAGCGAGTTTACATTAGCTACCCTCCAATCTGTAGGAACTATTCCAGAGTCCAAAGAATTTTGGAAAATAACCACCAATGCATCTACTATTTCCAGGGCCACTTCCTTAAGTACTCTGGGATGAAGATTATCAGGACCTGGAGATTTATCCACCTTCAATCTTATCAATTTCCCCAAAATCATTTCTCTACTAATACTGATCTCCTTCAGCTCCTCACCAAAAAACATGTTTCTTTCAGCACTTCTGATACGTTATTCATGTCTTCCTTTGTGAAGACTGAAGCAAAGTACAAATTTAATTCCTCAGCCATTTCTTTATTCCCCATTATGAATTCTCCTGTTTCTGACTGTAAGGGGCAAACATTCGTTTTTGTCAATCTTTCCCTCTTTCCATATCTATAGATATTGCCTAGAGGTAGAGTGGGTTAGCGAGGGAGTTCCTGAGCTCAAGCCCAAGGCAGCTAAATGGTGGAGCAATTTAAATTGGGGATGCTCAAATTGCTGGAATTACAAGAATGTTGATATCTTGGAGGGTTGTGGAGCTGGATTATAAAGAGGAGGGGTAAAACCATGGAGGGATTTGAAAACAAGAATGAGAATTTTAAAAGTGAGGTGTTGTTTCCCCACAAGCATATGTCAGTGAGCAATGATGGGTGAAAGGAACTTGGTGCGAGTAAGGGCACAGATAACAATGTTCTGGATGGCCTCAGGCTTCCGGAGGGTAGACTGATTTTGTCAGCTCTGACAAAGGGTCATCCAGACTCAAAACATTGGCTCTATTCTCTCTCCTAGATGCTGTCAGACCCTTTGAGATTTTCCAACATTTTCTGTTGCTGTTGTAGACTGAGACGTTGCCCAGGAGCCGCTTGGAATCGCCAAGTCTCAAGATAAGAATAGGATGAATGAGGAGCTGAAGAAGAATTGAAATCGGGTGATCCACGAAGGTGGAAAGAGGCAGACTTCATGATAGCAAGAATAGAACATAGAACATAGAAAAACTGCAGCACAAACAGGCCCTTCGGCCCACAAGTTGCGCCGGTCATGTCCCTCCCTACCTAGGCCTATATATAGGCTTACCTATCACCCTCAATCCTATTAAGTCCCATGTACTCATCCAGAAGTCTCTTAAAAGACCCTATCGAGTTTGCCTCCACCACCATTGACGGCAGCCGATTCCACTCACCCACCACCCTCTGAGTGAAAAACTTACCCCTGACATCTCCTCTGTACCTACTCCCCAGCACCTTAAACCCGTGTCCTCTCGTAGCAGCCGTTTCAGCCCTGGGAAAAAGCCTCCGAGAATCCACCCGATCTATACCGCTCAACATCTTGTACACCTCTATCAGGTCACCTCTCATCCTTCGTCTCTCCAAGGAGAAAAGACCGAGCTCCCTCAACCTATCCTCATAAGGCATGCCACCCAATTCAGGCAACATCCTTGTAAATCTTCTCTGCAACCTTTCAATAATTTCTACATCCTTCCTGTAATGAGGCGACCAGAACTGAGCACAGTACTCCAAGTGGGGTCTGATGAGGGTCTTATTAAGCTGCATCATTATCTCCCAACTCCTAAACTCAATCCCTCGATTGATGAAGGCCAGCACACCATATGCCTTCTTAACCACCTCCTCTACCTGTGTGGACCTAACCTTCCTTTCCTCTGCAAAGAAGTGACCAATATGTGGTCAAAAGCTCAACTTGGGATCAAATATGAGGCCAAGGTTGAGAAAAGTCTGGCTCAAGCTCGGGCAATTGACAGTTTGAGGAATGGAGTTGGTGACCAGGGTCTTGAGTTTGTAATACGGACTGAAAACAGTGGCTTCAGTGTTCCCAACATCTTCTGCTTATCCTGTAGTGGCTGGTGATCATAAGATCATAAGAGATAGCAGCAGGAGTCATCCATACAGCCCATCAAGTCTGTCCCCATTAAATGAGATCACAACTGGTCTGATTGTGGCCAAAACTCCACTTTCCTTAACTATCATCTACTCCCTCAGAATTTTATATCTTTCAGCATTTGCCCATGTCGATGAGAAATAGAATGAATTCTAGGGACACCAAAGGTAATGATGCAGGAGAAGGAAGCGAATCTGGTGAAAGTGATTCTCCGACTGCAATTAGATAGATGAGAATGGAACCAGGTGAGAGCAATGCCACCCAGCTGGTTGACATTGGAGAGGCATTGGAGGAACAGATGTGATCAACTGTATCAAAGGTGCAGTTAGCTGGAGAATGATGAGGGGGAGAATTGTTCTTGGTCACAGGCACATTGGCTGCCATTGTGACATTTGTAAAAGTTGTTTCAGTACTGTGGCAGGGGCAGAGACATGATTGGAGGGATTCATGTCTGGAGCTCCCAGAAAGATGCTTACGGATTTCGGAGATGATTACACATTCAAGCACTTTGCAGAGGAAAGGAAGGTTAGGTCCAATGGCTACTGCAATTAGCTACAGTCCCTGAGTCTAATGTTCATAGAAATCATAGAAACCCTACAGTACAGAAAGAGGCCATTCAGCCCATCGGGTCTGCACCGACCACAATCCCACCCAGGCCCTACCCCCATATCCCTACATATTTTACCCACTAATCCCTCTAACCTACACATCTCAGGACACTAAGGGGCAATTTTAAGCATGGCCAATCAACCTAATGTTCAATACAACTTCCAACTCCTTAGATACTGAAGCAGTCGATGCATGCATGCTACAAGACCTGGGCAACATTCAGGTTTGGGCTGATAAGTGACAAATAATATTTAGTCATTGTCATAGAATCATAGAGGTTTACAGCATGGAAACAGGCCCTTCGACCCAACTTTGTGCCACACAAGTGCCAGACAATGACCATTTCCAACAAGAGAGAATGTAATTATCTTCCCTTGACATTCAATGTATTATCATCGCTGAATCCCCCACTGTCAATGTCTTGGGAGTTACCAAATTCTATTCTATTCTATAAACCATTGACCAGAAACGAGAGCAACCACATAAATACTGTGGTTTAGCTCAGTTGGCTGGACTGCTTGTTCGTGATGCAAAGCGATGCCAACAGCAAGGGTTCAATTCCTGCGCTGGTTGAGTTTATTCATGAAGGCCTGCCTTCTCAACCTTGCCCTTTGCCTGAGGCATGGTGATCCTCAGGTTAAACCACCACCAGTCAGCTCTCCCCCTCAAAGGAGAGAGCAGCCTATGGTCATCTGAAACTATGGCGACTTTACTGTGCTTTAAAAAGCAGGTCAGAGACTGGGAATCCTGGGGTGAGTAACTGACTTCCTGACTCCCCAAAGCCTGTCCACCATCTACACAGCATAATCCAGAATACCCTCCACTTGCTGGATGAATGCAGCTCGAACAAAACTCAAGAAGGTTGACAGCATCCAGGACAAAGCAGCCCACTTAATTGAAACCCCACCCAGCACCTCACCATTATTGCTTCAATTACACACAACGGTAACAGTGAGTATTATCTACATGATGCACTGCAGCAACTTGGCAAGTTTCCTTTGACAGCACCTTCCAAACTCACAGTTGACCACCCAGAAGGACAAGTGTAGCGGACGGAAAGGAACACTACCATCTGCAAGTTCCCCTCCAAATACTGAGGGAGGCAACGGTGAAAATTGCTGGGGCCTTGACAGAAATCGTTGTATCCTCATTGGCTCCAGGTGAAGTTCCAGAGGACTGGAGGATAGCCAATGTTGTTCCATTGTTTAAGAAAGGCAGCAGGGATAATCCAGGAAATTATAGGCCAGTGAACCTTATGTCAGTGGTAGGGAAATTATTGGAACAGATTCTTAGGGACAGAATTTACTCACATTTGGAAACAAATGGACTTATTAGTGATAGGCACCATGGTTTAGTGAAGGGGAGGTTGCGCCTTACTAATTTGATCAAGTTTTTCGAGGAAGTGACAAAGATGATAGATGAGGGAAAGGCAATGGGTGTTGTATACATTCTCTTCAGTAAAGCCTTTGACAAGGTACCTCAAGGTAGACTGGTACAAAAAGTGAAGTCTCACAAGATCAGAGGAGAGCTGGCAAGATGGATACAGAACTGGCTTGGCCATAGAAGTCATGATGTGGAGATGCCAGCGTTGGACTGGGGTAAACACAGTAAGAAGTTTAACAACACCAGGTTAAAGTCCAACAGGTTTATTTGGTAGCAAAAGCCACACAAGCTTTCGGAGCTCTAAGCCCCTTCTTCAGGTGAGTGGGAATTCTGTTCACAAACAGAGCTTATAAAGACACAAACTCAATTTACATGAATAATGGTTGGAATGCGAATACTTACAACTAATCAAGTCTTTAAGAAACAAAACAATGTGAGTGGAGAGAGCATCAAGACAGGCTAAAAAGATGTGTATTGTCTCCAGACAAGACAGCCAGTGAAACTCTGCAGGTCGAGGCAACTGTGGGGGTTACAAATAGTGTGACATGAACCCAATATCCCGGTTGAGGCCGTCCTCGTGTGTGCGGAACTTGGCTATCAGTTTCTGCTCAGCGACTCTGCGCTGTCGTGTGTCGCGAAGGCCGCCTTGGAGAACGCTTACCCGAATATCAGAGGCCGAATGCCCGTGACCGCTGAAGTGCTCCCCAACAGGAAGAGAACAGTCTTGCCTGGTGATTGTCGAGCGGTGTTCATTCATCCGTTGTCGCAGTGTCTGCATAGCTTCCCCAATGTACCATGCCTCGGGACATCCTTTCTTGCAACGTATCAGGTAGACAATGTTGGCCGAATTGCAAGAGTATGTACCGTGTACCTGGTGGATGGTGTTCTCACGTGAGATGATGGCATCTGTGTCAATGATCCGGCACGTCTTGCAGAGGTTGCTGTGGCAGGGTTGTGTGGTGTCATGGTCACTGTTCTCCTGAAGGCTGGGTAGTTTGCTGCGGACAATGGTCTGTTTGAAGTTGTGCGGTTGTTTGAAGACAAGAAGTGGGGGTGTGGGGATGGCCTTGGCGAGATGTTCGTCTTCATCAATGACATGTTGAAGGCTCCGGAGGAGATGCCGTAGCTTCTCCGCTCCGGGGAAGTACTGGACAACGAAGGGTACTCTGTCCACTGTGTCCCGTGTTTGTCTTCTGAGGAGGTCGGTGCGGTTTTTCGCTGTGGCGCGTTGGAACTGTTGATCAATGAGTCGAGCGCCATATCCTGTTCTTATGAGGGCGTTGCAAGAAAGGATGTCCCGAGGCATGGTACATTGGGGAAACTATGCAGACGCTGCGACAACGGATGAATGAACACCGCTCGATAATCACCAGGCAAGACTGTTCTCTTCCTGTTGGGGAGCACTTCAGCGGTCACGGGCATTCGGCCTCTGATATTCGGGTAAGCATTCTCCAAGGCGGCGTTCGCGACACACGACAGCACAGAATCGCTGAGCAGAAACTGATAGCCAAGTTCCGCACACACGAGGACGGCCTCAACCGGGATATTGGGTTCATGTCACACTATTTGTAACCCCCACAGTTGCCTCGACCTGCAGAGTTTCACTGGCTGTCTTGTCTGGAGACAATACACATCTTTTTAGCCTGTCTTGATGCTCTCTCCACTCACATTGTTTTGTTTCTTAAAGACTTGATTAGTTGTAAGTATTCGCATTCCAACCATTATTCATGTAAATTGAGTTTGTGTCTTTATAAGCTCTGTTTGTGAACAGAATTCCCACTCACCTGAAGAAGGGGCTTAGAGCTCCGAAAGCTTGTGTGGCTTTTGCTACCAAATAAACCTGTTGGACTTTAACCTGGTGTTGTTAAACTTCTTACTGTGTTGGCCATAGAAGACAGAGGGTAGCAATAGAGGGGTGCTTTTATGAATTGGCAGGTCATGCTGCAGCTGTACACAACCTTAGTTAGCCCTCATTTGGAATATTGTGTACAATTCTGGTTGCCACGCTTCCAGAAGGATGTGGATGCTTTGGAGATGGTACAGAAGAGGATGTTGCCTGGTCTGGAGGGTATTAGCTATGAGGAGAGGTTGGAAGAACTCAGTTTGTTCTCACTGGAACGACGAAGGTTGAGGGGTGACCTGTTAGGGGTTTACAAGATTGAGTTGCAATGGACAGAGTGGATAGTCAGATGCTCTTTCCTAGGGTAGAAAAGTCAAATTCTAGGGGACATTGGTTTAAAGTGCGTAAGGAAAGTTTTAAAGGAGACATGCGAGGCAAGATTTTTACAGAGGGTGGTGAATGTCTGGAACACACTACCCAGGGAGGTGGTGAGAGCAGGTACGATAGTGGCATTTAAGGGACGTCTAGACAAATACATGAATAGGATGGTAATGGAAGGATACAGACTCTGTAAGTGCATACAGTTTTAGTTTAGGCACAGGCTTGGAGGGCCAAACGGCCTGTTCCTGTGCTGTACTGTTCTTTGTTCAAATCACATACCATCCTTACTTAGAACTGCAATCCATTTACTTCACTGTCTCTAGGTCAAAATCCTGGAACTCGCTCCCGAACAGCACTGTGGATGTACATCACAGAGACTGCAGTCGTTCAAGAAGACAGCTCACACAACCTTCTCAAAGGCAATTAGGGACAGACAAGAAATGCTCACGTTGTACAGTGCAGAAAATGCCCATTGACTCATCTGGTCTGCACCGACAATAGCTACCACTAAAGGCGTGTTAATCCCATTTTCCAGCATTTGTCCCATATCCTGGAATGTTATGATGGTCGGAATTTTACCAGCCTGTCTGCCACAGGAATTGGAGCGGGCAAGAGGCAGACCATGACCTCGGGTGGGATTTTACGGTTTCAGGACGAGCAAGGCTGTAAAATTCTACCCGATATTTCAAGTGCTCATCCAAATATTTTTTAAGGTTGTAAGGTTTCTGGCCTCCACTGCCTTCCCAAGCAGTGTATTCCAGATTCTCACCACTCTGAGTGATTTTTTCCTGTATTCCCTGTTCCTTACCCTAAAATTATGCCTCCTTGTGATTGACCTATCAACCAAAGGGAACAGTTGCTTCCTATTCACCCTGGCCATACCCCTCAATCTTGTACACCTCAATCATGTCCCCCCTCGGCCTTCTCTGCTCTAGCAAAAACAATCCAAGCCTATCCAGTCTCTCCCTATAGCTCAAATACTTCATCCCAGGCAACATCCTGGTGAATCTCCTCTGTACCCACTCCAGTGCATCTCTCAAACAAATACAAAAAGAACTACACTCCCCAAACCCAGGAACCCAGAGTTGCTGCATTATAACTGACACCAATTACCTGATTCAAATCAAAGTTTTCCTGAACTTGATCATTGTTGGTTGCATTCAGTGGGACAGCAGCTCCAGTCTGCAGGAAGAGCACAGCAAACAGCAGCACAACACCACAGCTCATTTTCCCTGTCCTCTCTGGACTGTTCCAAAATGACAGAATAGATTGATGATGTGGAGCAACAGGGAGCTGTCTGCTTGAAGCTTTCCCAATCCCAGGTTATTTAGATCAAGAGTTAGTCAAATATCCACTATTGATATTTCTTGTTAATCATTAATCACAGCTTGATGGAATGACTGAGAGAGGAACAAATTCCCTGAGGACAATTCAGACAATCTGAATTCAGACGAATCAGGCATTGTGTGTAGTGTGCAGGGGAGCGGCAATGGATTAGGTGGATCGTACCCATTTGTTGTTTATTACATGGTGTGAAAGTTACCAACTAGGAATTTCAAATTCACACTGTTCCATTGTTTAGAAAAGTTTGTGAAGTTATTGAATTAATTGGGGTTCTTCTGGAAAAAGGACCCAGGTTCCACATTGTTCTCCAGAAAGGATTTGTTTTCCATCTGGAATTAACCAGCAATAATTATTCTTCCTATGTATTACAACACCTTACATTTATTTCACATCTTTAACACAATACAACATGCTTCACAGGAGAATAATCAGACAAAGAATTTACACTAACCTACACAAGGAAATTTTAAGGCAAGTGGGAGAGGTAAAGATAGAGTCATAGAGGTTTACAGCATGGAAACAGGCCCTTCGGCCCAACTTGTCCATGCCACCCTTTTTTTAAAACCCCGAAGCTAATCCCAATTGCCCGCATTTGGCCCATATCCCTCTATGCGCATCGTACCCATGTAACTGTCTAAATGCTTTTTAAAAGACAAAATTGTAGCCATCTCTACTACTGCCTCTGGCGGCTTGTTCCAGACACTCACCACTCTCTGTGTGAAAAAATTGCCCCTCTGGACACTTTTGTATCTCTCCCCTCTCACCTTAAACCTATGCCGTCTAGTTTTAGACTCCCCTAGCTTTGGGAAAAGATATTGACTATCTAGCTGATCTGTGCCCCTCATTATTTTATAGACCTCTATAAGTTTACCCCTCAGCCTCCTATGCTCCAGAGAAAAAAGTTCCAGTCTATCCAGCCTCTCCTTATAACTCAACCATCAAGTCCCGATAGCATCCCAGTAAATCTTTTCTGCACTCTTTCTAGTTTAATAATATCCTTTCTATAAAAGGGTGACCAGAATTGCACACAGTATTCCAAGTGTGGCCTTACCAATGTCTTGTACAACTTCAACAAGACGTCCCAACTCCTGTATTCAATGTTCTGACCGATGAAACCAAGCATGCCGAATGCCTTCTTCACCACTCTGTCCACCTGTGACTCCACTTTCAAGGAGCTATGAACATGTACCCCTAGATCTCTTTGTTCTGTAACTCTCCCCAACGCCCTACCATTAACTGAGTAAGTCCTGCCCTGGTTCAATCTACCAAAATGCATCATCTCGCATTTGTCTAAATTAAACTCCATCTGCCATTCGTCAGCCCACTGGCCCAATTGATCAAGATCCCAGGTAATTACCGACCGGTGAGTCTAACCTCAGTTGTTGGTAAACTGATGGAGAAGATCCTGAGGGACAGGATATATGAGCATTTAGAGAGGTTTAGTATGCTCAAGAATACTCAGCATGGCTTTGTCAGGGGCAGATTGTGCCTTACGAGCCTGGTGGAGTTCTTCTAAAATGTGACTAAACACATTGACGAAGGGAAGGCGGTAGATGTGGTTTATATGGATTTTAGCAAGGCGTTCGATAAGGTCCCCCATGCAAGGCTTCTAGAAAAAGAGAGAGGGCATGGGGTCCAAGGGGCTGCTGCCCGGTGGATCCAGAACTGGCTTGCCCAAAGGAGTCAGAGAGTGGGTATAGATGGGTCTTTTTCTAAATGGAGGTCGGTCACCAGTGGTGTGCCCCAGGGATCTGTTCTGGGACCCTTGCTGTTTGTCATTTTCATACATGACCTGGATGAGGAAGCGGAGGGATGGGTTGGTAAGTTTGCCGACGACACAAAGGTTGGTGGGATAGTCTGGAGGGATGTCAGACGTTACAGAGGGACATAGATAGGATGCAAGATTGGGCGGAGAAGTGGCAGATGGACTTCAACCCAGATAAATGCGTCGTGGGCCATTTTGGTAGGTCAAATGGGATGAAGGAGTACAATATAAAGAACAAAGAACAAAGAACAGTACAGCACAGGAAACAGGCCCTTCGGCCCTCCAAGCCTGTGCCGCTCCTTAGTCCAACTAGACCAATCGTTTGTATCCCTCCATTCCCAGGCTGCTCATGTGACTATCCAGGTAAGTCTTAAATGATGTCAGCGTGCCTGCCTCCACCACCCTACTTGGCAGCGCATTCCAGGCCCCCACCACCCTCTGTGTAAAAAACGTCCCTCTGATATCTGAGTTATACTTCGCCCCTCTCACCTTGAGCCCGTGACCCCTCATGATCGTCACCTCCGACCTTGGAAAAAGCTTCCCACTGTTCACCCTATCTATACCCTTCATAATCTTGTACACCTCTATTAGTTTTCCCCTCATTCTCCGTCTTTCCAGGGAGAACAACCCCAGTCTACCCAATCTCTCCTCATAGCTAAGACCCTCCATACCAGGCAACATCCTGGTAAACCTTCTCTGCACTCTCTCCAATGCCTCCACGTCCTTCTGGTAGTGCGGCGACCAGAACTGGACGCAGTACTCCAAATGTGGCCTAACCAGCGTTCTATACAGCTGCATCATCAGACTCCAGCTTTTCTACTCTATACCCCGTCTTATAAAGGCAAGCATACCATATGCCTTCTTCACCACCTTCTCCACCTGTGTTGCCACCTTCAAGGATTTGTGGACTTGCACACCTAGGTCCCTCTGTGTTTCTATACTCCTGATGACTCTGCCATTTATTGTATAACTCCTCCCTGCATTATTTCTTCCAAAATGCATCACTTCGCATTTATCTGGATTAAACTCCATCTGCCACCTCTCCGCCCAATTTTCCAGCCTATCTATATCCTGCTGTATTGCCCGACAATGCTCTTCGCTATCCGCAAGTCCAGCCATCTTCGTGTCATCCACAAACTTGCTGATTACACCAGTTACACCTTCTTCCAAATCATTTATATATATATCACAAATAGCAGAGGTCCCAGTACAGAGCCCTGCGGAACACCACTGGTCACAGACCTCCAGCCGGAAAAAGATCCTTCGACCACTACCCTCTGTCTCCTATGGCCAAGCCAGTTCTCCACCCATCTAGCCACTTCTCCTTGTATCCCATGAGCCTTAACCTTCTTAACCAACCTGCCATGTGGGACTTTGTCAAATGCCTTACTGAAATCCATATAGACGACATCCACGGCCCTTCCTTCATCAACCGTTTTTGTCACTTCCTCAAAAAACTCCACCAAATTTGTAAGGTACGACCTCCCTCTTACAAAACCATGCTGTCTGTCACTAATGAGATTGTTCCGTTCTAAATGCACATACATCCTGTCTCTAAGAATCCTCTCCAACAACTTCCCTACCACGGACGTCAAGCTCACCGGCCTATAATTTCCTGGGTTATCCCTGCTACCCTTCTTAAACAACGGGACCACATTCGCTATCCTCCAATCCTCAGGGACCTCACCCGTGTCCAAAGAAGCGACAAAGATTTCCGTCAGAGGCCCAGCAATTTCATCTCTCGTCTCCCTGAGCAGTCGAGGATAGATGCCATCAGGCCCTGGGGCTTTGTCAGTTTTAATGTTCCCTAAAAAACCTAACACTTCCTCTCTTGTAATGGAGATTTTCTCTAACGGGTCAACACCTCCCTCCGAGACACTCCCGGTTAACACGCCCCTCTCCTTCGTGAATACCGATGCAAAGTATTCATTTAGGATCTCTCCTATTCCCTTGGGTTCTAAGCATAATTCCCCTCCTTTGTCCCTGAGAGGTCCGATTTTCTCCCTGACAACTCTTTTGTTCCTAACGTATGAATAGAATGCCTTAGGATTCTCCTTAATCCTGCCTGCCAAGAACATCTCGTGACCTCTTTTTGCCCTTCTAACTCCCCGTTTGAGTTCTTTCCTACTCTCTCTGTATTCCTCCAGAGCTCCATCTGTTTTCAGTTGCCTGGACTTAACGTACGCCTCCCTTTTCATTTTAATCAGATCCTCAATTTCCCTGGTTATCCACGGCTCTCGAATCCTACCTTTCCTATCTTTCCTTTTTACAGGCACATGCCTATCCTACAGCCTTATCAATAGTTCCTTAAAAGACTCCCACATGCCAGACGCGGACTTACCCTCGAACATCCTCTCCCAATTAACATCCACCAATTCCTGCCTAATCCGGCTATAGTTAGCCTTCCCCCAATTTAGCACCCTGCCCGTAGGACAGCACTCATCCTTGTCCATTACTATCCTAAAGTTAACAGAGTTGTGGTCACTATTTGCCACATGTTCCCCTACCGAAACTTTGACGACTTGACCGGGCTCATTTCCCAGAACTAGGTCCAGTATAGCCCCCTCTCTAGTCGGGCTATCTACATACTGTTCCAAAGAACCTTCCAGTACGCATTTTACAAATTCCTCCCCGTCCGGACCCCCAGCTCTAAGCACTTTCCAGTCTGTGCCAGGGAAATTAAAGTCCCCCACTACAACAACCCTATTTTTTCTGCACCTATCCAGAATCTCCTGACATATCCTTTCCTCCACTTCCCGTGGGCTGTTGGGTGGTCTGTAGTACACCCCCAGCATAGTGACTGCACCCTTCCTGTTTCTGAGTTCCACCCACAGCGACTCTGTACATGACCCCTCTAAGTTGTCTACCCTCTGCACCGCGGTAATATGCTCCTTAACTAATATCGCTACTCCTAGTACTCTTAGTACTGTAGAGATCAGAAGGACCTTGGGGTCCGGGTCCATAGGACCCTGAAATCGGCCCTGCAGGTGGAGGAGGTGGTTAAGAAGGCGTATGGTGTGCTGGCCTTTATCAATCGAGGGATTGAGTTTAGGAGTCCGGGGTTAATGATGCAGCTATATAAGACCCTCGTCAGACCCCACTTGGAGTACTGTGCTCAGTTCTGGTCGCCTCACTATAGGAAGGATGTGGAAAAGATTGAAAGGGTGCAGAGGAGATTTACAAGGATGTTGCCTGGATTGAGTGGCATGCCTTCTGAGGATAGGCTGAGGGAGCTCGGTCTTTTCTCCTTGGAGAGACGAAGGATGAGAGGAGACCTAATAGAGGTGTATAAGATGTTGAGAGGCATAGGTTGGGTGGACTCTCAGAGGCTTTTTCCCAGGGTGGAAATGTCTGCTACGAGAGGACACAAGTTTAGAGTGTTGGGGGTAGGTACAGGGGAGATGTTAGGGGTAAGTTTTTCACACAGAGGGTGGTGGGCGAGTGGAATCGGCTGCCATCAGTGGTAGTGGAGGCAAACTCAATAGGGTCTTTTAAGAGACTCCTGGATGAGTATATGGAGCGTAATAGGATGGAGGGTTATAGGTAGGTCTAGAAGGTAGGGATGTGTTCGGCACAACTTGTGGGCCGAAGGGCCTGTTTGTGCTGTTGTTTTTCTATGTTCTATGTTCTATCTCGTTGCAATTGGAGATAACTTTCTTCACTGTCCACTATGCCACCAATCTTAGTGTCATCTGCAAACATACTAACCATGCCTCTTATATTCTCATCCAAATCATTAATATAAATGACAAATAACAGTGCACCCAGCACTGATCCCTGAGGCACACCGCTGGTCACAGGCCTCCAGTTTGAAAAACAACTCTCCACAACCACCCTCTGGCTTCTGTCAAGAAGCCAATTTTGTGTCCATTTAGGTACCTCACCCTGGATCCCGTGAGATTTAACCTTATGCAACAACCTACCATGTGGCACCTTGTCAAAGGCCTTGCTAAAGTCCATGTGGACAACATCAACTGCACTGCCCTCATCTACCTTCTTGGTTACCCCTTCAAAAAACTCAATCAAATTTGTGAGACATGATGGTGGTAATCATGTGATGGTGGTAATCATGAGATGGTGGTAATATCACTGGATTAGAAGCCTTGGCTATTGTTCTGAGTACATGAGTTCAAATCCCACCATGACAGCTCGTGAAATTTAAATTCAATTCATACGTCAGGTACCGTGTCAGGCGGCACGGTAGCACAGTGGTTAGCACTGCTGCTTCACAGCTCCAGGGACCTGGGTTCGATTCCCGGCTCGGGTCACTGTCTGTGCGGAGTTTGCACATTCTCCCCGTGTCTGCGTGGGTTTTCTCCGGGTGCTCCGGTTTCCTCCCACAGTCCAAAGATGTGCGGGTTAGGTTGATTGGCCAAGCTAAATTGCCCCTTAGTGTCCCGGGATGCGTAGATTAGAGGGATTAGTGGGTAAATATGAGGGTTAGAGGGATTAGCAGGTAAATATGTAGGGATACGGGGATAGGGCCTGGGTGGGATTGTTGTCGGTGCAGACTCGATGGGCCGAATGGCCTCTTTCTGCACTGTAGGGTTTCTATGGTTTCTATGGTTTCTATGGTATTTAAACCGAGCTTCACTAATTGTGACCACAAAACCAGGAGATCCCATAAAAATCCACCTCGGCCAAATGCTGGCAGATGGGATAGGTACAATCCCACAATATAGATGGGATAGGTACATACAGATGGGATAGGTACAATCCCACAATATATATATTAATGATTTGGATGAGGGAACAAATTGTAACATCTCAAAGTTTACAGACGATACCAAGTTGGGTGGGAGGGTGAACTGTGACGTGGATGCAGAGATCCTTCAGAATGATCTGGACAGGTTGAGTTAGTGGGCAAATCAATGGCAGATGCAATATATTTTGGATAAGTGTGAGGTTATTCACTTTGGAAGCAAATACAAGAAGGCAGATTACTACCTGAATGGCTGTAAATTGGGAGAGGGGAGTGTGCAGTGGGACCTGGGTGTCCTTGTGCACCAGTCACTGAAGGTAAGCATGCAGGTGCAGCAGGTGGTAAAGAAGGTAAATGGCATGATGGCCTTCATTGCGAGAGGTTTTGAGTACAGGAGCAGGGATGCGTTGTTGCAACTATACAGGCCCTTGGTGAGGCCACACCTAGAGTATTGTGTGCAGTTTTGGTCTCCTTTTCTGAGGAAGGATGTTCTTACTCTCGAGGGAGTGCAGCGAAGGTTTGCCAGGCTGATTCCAGGGATGGCGGGACTGATGTATGAGGAGAGATTGACGAGGTTAGGATTGTTTTTGCTGGAGTTCAGACGAATGAAGGGGCATCTCATAGAGACTTAAAATTCGAACAGATCTAGACAGGATAGATGCAGGGAGGATGTTCCCAAAGGGGGAGTCCAGAATCAGGGGTCACAGTCTGAGGATTCAGGGTAGACCATTTAGGACGGAGGTGAAGAGACATTTTTTCACCCAAAGAGTGGTGAGCCTGTGGAATTCATTACCACAGGAAGTAGTTGATGCCAAAACATTGAATGCATTCAAGAGGCAGCTGGATATAGCACTTGGGGCAAATGGGATCAAAGGTTATGGGGAAAAAGCAGGGTTAGGCTACTGAGTTGGATGATCAGTCATGATCTTAATGAATGGCAGAGCAGGCTCGAAGGACCAAATGGCCTCCTTCTGCTCCTATCTTATATGTTTCTAATGTGTCGGTGGGGACTCGATGGGCTGAAGGGCCGCTTCTGCGCTGTATGATTCTATGGTTCACTAATGTCTCTTTGGGGAAGGAAAATTACTATCCTCACTTTATCTAGCCTACATGTGACTTCACACCCACAGTAATGTGATTAACTCTTTAATAGCTGAGCAAGTCAGTCAGTTGTGTAAAACAACTACAGAGTCAAAAAAGAATGAAAGCAGATTGACCACCTGGCATTGACCTAGGCATCAGAATGAACAATGGCAAACCCAGCCCTGTCAATCTTGCAATGTCCTCTTTACAGTTGGGGGATAGTGGGCGAAGAGAACTGTCCCAAAAACTAGTCAAGCAATATCCTGATGGAGTCATACACACCAAATCATATCTTAGAAACAATGTCCCAGACACCACCATCAGCATCCCTGATTATGTCCTGTCCCAGAATAGACCCAGCAGAGGTGGTATACAGTCAGCAGGGAGTTGTCCTAAGAATTCTCAGCATTGTCTCTGGACCCCATGAAGTCTCATGGCATCAGGTCAAACATGGAAGAAGGTGTAACTGGGGTGATCAGTAAGTTTGCGGACGACACGAAAATGGCTGGACTTGTAGATAGTGAGGAACATTGTCAGAGGCTACAGAAGGATATAGATAGGCTGGGAATTTGGGCAAAGAAATGGCAGATGGAGTTCAATCCTGATAAATGCGAAGTGATGCATTTTGGTAGAACTAACGTCGGGGGGAGCTATACGATAAATGGCAGAACCATAAAGAGTGTAGATACGCAGAGGGACCTGGGTGTGCAAGTCCACAGATCCTTGAAGGTGACGTCACAGGTGGAGAAGGTGGTGAATAAGGCATATGGCATACTTGCCTTTATAGGATGGGGCATAGAGTATAAAAGTTGGGGTCTGATGTTGCAGTTGTATAGAACGTTGGTTCGGCTGCATTTGGAATACTGCGCCCAGTTCTGGTTGCCACACTACCGGAAGGACGTGGAGGCTTTAGAGAGAGTACAGAGGAGGTTTACCAGGATGTTGCCTGGTATGGAAGGGCTTAGTGATGAGGAGAGATTGGGTAAACTGGGGTTGTTCTCACTGGAAAGACGGAGGATGAGGGGTGACCTAATAGAGGTGTATAAAATTATGAAAGGCATAGATAGGGTGAACGGTGGGGAGCATTTTCCCAGGTTGGTGGTGACGTTCACGAGGGGTCATAGGTTCAAGGTGACGGGGGGAGGGGGGGGAGGTTTAACACGGATATCAGTAGGACATATTTTACACAGAGGGTGGTGGGGGCCTGGAATGCGCTGCCGGGCAAGGTGGTGGAGGCGGACACACTGGGAATGTTTAAGACTTATCTAGATAGTCACATGAACGGAGTGGGAATGGAGGGATACAAAAGAATGGTCTAGTTTGGACCAGGGAGCGGTGCGGGCTTGGAGGGCCGAAGGGCCTGTTCCTGTGCTGTATTGTTCTTTGTTCTATGGGCAAGGAAACCTCCTGCTGATTACAACTCCCCCGAGCACCCTTAGCTGATGAATCAGTATTCCTTCATGTTGAACACCACTTGAAGGAAGCACTGAGGGTGACAAGGGTTTAGAATGTACTATGGGTGGGGAACTTCAATGTCCATCACCAAGAGTGGATTGGCACAGACCGAGCTGGCCAAGTCCTAAAGGACACAACTGCTAAACTGGGTCTGCAGCAGGTAGAGAGGGAAAAACATTCTTGACCTCATCCTCATCAACCTGCCTGCCGCAGATGCATCTATCCATGACAACATTAGTAGGAGTGACCACTACCCAGTATTTGTGGATTGCAGATGCTGGAACCTGAAACAAAAACAGAAAATGCAGGAAAATCTTAATAGCTCTGGCAGCATCTGTGGGGAGAGAATAGAGCCAACTGCCGGACCCGCCCGCCTCAGAATCGGAGTGGGCGAGGGGCGGACAACAGAAATGTCCATTGACCTCGGGCGGGAATGTTCAGTCTCGCTCGAGTGAGGCCATAAAATCCCACCCAATTTTTCCATAAAGACCAGAAGACGAAAAGATATAGGAATGGAATTAGACCATTCGGCCCATCGAGTCTGCTCCGCCATTCAATCATGGCTGATCAGTTTCTCAACCCCATTCAAGTCATCCAGAGTTGAAATGTTACCTTGATATTTTCCTTTGTATTGTGTGGCATTAGCACCATGCTAAATGGGATAGGTATCAAACAGACCTAGCAACTCATAGCTGGGTAGCCATGAGGCACTGTGGGCCATCAGCAGAGAAAGAATTGTATTCCAGCACAACCTGATTGGCTAACACATCCCATTTCCATCAAACTGACCAACTGGGGAATCAACCATTTGATTCAGTGAAGAGTGCAGGAGGGCAAGGCATACCTAAAAATGTGGTGTCAACCTGGTGAAGCTGCAACACAGGACCACTTGCTAAACAGCATGAGGCTGTTTCCAGAAAGCATTTGATAAGCTGCCACATCAAAGGTTATTGCAAAAAATAGGAGCTCGTGTCTGGACTGAAGATTAGCTCGCTGACAGAAAAGAGAGTATCCTTAAATGGGTCTTTGTCTGATTGTCAGGATGTGATGAGTGGAGCCCCACAGGAGCCTGTGTCGGAACCTCAATATTTTAAAATTTACATTAATGACTTACTTAGGTGAGCGGGGGAGGGAACCAAGGCATGATAGCTAAATTTGCAGATGACACAAGGATAGATAGGAAAGTATGTTTTGAAAAAAAACATATGGAATTTGCATATGTATATCGATAGGTTGAGTGAGTGGGCAAAAAGTGTGAAGTTGTTCACTTTGGCAGGAGGAATAAAAAAGCAGAATGTTACTTAAATGGAGAATGACTGCAGATTTCGGAGGTGCAGAGGGGTCAGCCCCTTATCTACTCCTTAAACACCTATGACTGTGTGGCCAAATTCCCCTCCAACTCGATTTTCAAGTTTGCTGATGACATCACCGTAGTGAGTCAGACCTCAAACAATGACGAGACGGAGTATAGGAAAGAGATAGAGAATTTGGTGAACTGTTGCCAGGATAATAATTTCTTCCTCAATGTCAACAAAATGAAGGAGATAGTCATCGACTTCAGGAACCATAGTGGAGGACATACCCCTCTCTACATCAATGGGGATGAAGTAGAAATGGTCGAGAGCTCAGGATTTTTAGGTGTCCAGATCATCAACAACCTGTCCTCGTCCCTCCATGCTGATGCTATACTTAAGAAAGCTCACCAACACCTTTAGCATGTCCACTACGACTCTCACCAACTTCTACAAATACATGATGGAAAGCATTCTTTCTGGTTGTATCACAGCTTGGTATGGCTCCTGCTCTGTCCAAGACCACAATAAACTACAAAGGGTCATGAACGAAGCCCAGTCCATCACGCAAACCAACCTCCCATCCATTGACACTGTCTACACTTCCCGCTGCCTCGGAAAAGTAGCCAACATAATCAAGGACCCCACGCACCGCAGACACTCTCTCTTCAACCTTCTTCCGTCAGGAAAAGAATACAAAAGTCTGAAGACATGTACCAACCAACTCAAGTACAGCTTCTTCCCTGCTGCCATCAGACTTTTGAATGGACCTACCTTGCATTAAGTTGATCTTTCTCTACACCCTAGCTATGACTGTAACACTACTTTCTGCACTCTCTCATTTCCTTCTCTGTATAGCACGCAAGAAACAATACTTACTACTGTATCCCAATACATGTGACAATAATAAATCAAATCAAATCAAATCTAGGTGTTCTGGTGCATGAGCCATCAAAAGTGAGTATGCAGCTGCAGCATGTAATGATGAAGGCTAATTTAATGCTATCCTTTATTCGGAGAGGAATTGAACATACTAGTCAACACCCTCCTCACTGCCAAGGGCCCAAGCACTCCTTTCAGGAGATGAAGCATTTCACCTGCACCTCCTTCAATCTGGTCTACTGTATTTGTTGCTCCCTATGTGGTCTGTTCTGCATTGGCGAGACTAAGTGCAGATTGAGTAACCACTTTGCGGAACAGCTTCGCTCCATCCAAGAGCATTATCGTGACATTGCTGTCACTTGCCGTTTCAATTCCCATCTTCTGTCATGCTTGTCCGTCCTCGGCCTGCTGCAGTGTTCCAGTGATGCCCAAAGCAAACTAGAAGAACAACACCTCATCTTCTGATTAGGCACATTACATCCTTCTGGACTCAACATTGAGTTCAAAAACTTTAGACCAGGAGCTTTCCTCTCCACCTTGACCCCCTTTTTGCTTTTTTTGGTTTCCTTGGTTTGCCCCAACAGAATCCCACCCCTCCCCAACTTGGCCACCTGTCCTTTGTTCAGTTTTGCTCCCACTGAGCACTGACCTTTATTCTATTAACACATTCTGCTATCTTACCTTTGAAATTATGAACAATCTTCCCAAATGGCACCATTAAGACTCTCTTTGTTTTGTGTCCACAGCATCTTTGTCAATCTCTCCTTTGCTTCAAGCTATCCTTGTCCTTCTATTCTACCCCACATCCTCCACGACACCCCCCACTGCCAACTATATAATAAATCACATCTCCCCCTGCTAGAGTTCTGTGGAAAGGTCAAACAGACTTGAAACATTAACTCTGTTTCTCTCTCCAGGGATGCTGCTGACCTGCTGCATTTTTCCAGCAATTTTCTGTTTTTATTTCAGATTTCCTGCATCCACAGTATTTTGCTTTTTAGCAAACTAAGGTGTTATGCTTCAGTCATGATGTGGAGATGCCGGCGTTGGACTGGGGTAAACACAGTAAGAAGTCTCACAACACCAGGTTAAAGTCCAACAGGTTTATTTGGTAGCACAAGCCAAATGTGCTTATGCATACACTCATTCGCACAAACACTCTCATTCCACATATACATGCCCGCTCCTTGTGCCGATCCCTCCACCCAGCCCCCACACCACACCCCGTCTGCAGAGTGTGTGTGCGTGTGAATTTGTGCGTGCATGTGTGTGTGTGAGACAATGTGCATGTGGGAGTGAGTGTGTGTGAATGAATGTGACAATATGTATGTGGGAGTGAGAGTGTGTGTACGTGAATGAGTGTGTCAATATGTATGCGTGAGCGCTCCGAAAGCTTGTGCTGCCAAATAAACCTGTTGGACTTTAACCTGGTGTTGTGAGACTTCTTACTATGCTTCAGTCACACAGAGGATTAGTGAGACTGCATCTTGAATACTGCTTGCAGTTTTTGTTTCCTTATTTGAGGAAGGAGGTAAATGCACTGGAGGTGGTTCAGAGGAGGTTTACACGATTGACAGCTGGAATGAGTGAGTTGTCTGATGAGGAAAGGTTGGACAAACTGGGCTTGATTAGAAAAATGAGGGAGTGACTTGTTTGAAGTATGTAAGATCCTGAATGGTCTTGACAAAGTGGACGTGGAAAGAATGTTTCCTCTTGTGGGTGAGTCCCAAACTAGGGGGACAGTGTGTATGTGGGAGTGAGGGTGTCTGTGTATGAATGAGTGTGACAATGTGTCAGTGATAGTATGTGTGTGTGTATATGAGTGTGCCAATGTTTATGTGGGAGTGAGAGTGTGCGTACGAAGGAGAAATTTTGAGAGTGCACAGTTTGTATGTTCCTGTCAGGATTAAAGGCAAAGTAAATAGGAATAAGGAACCTTGGTTCTCGAGGGAGATTGTAACACTGATTAAGAGGAAGAGAGAGTTGTATGAAATGTACAGGCAGCAAGGAACAGATCAGATGCTTGAGGAGTATAAAAAGTGCAAGAAGCTACTCAAGAGGGAAATCAGGAGGGCTAAAAGAAGACATGAGGATGCTTTGGCAGACAGAGTGAAGGAAAATCCAAAGAGCTTCTATAGGTATGTTAGGAGCAAAAGGATAGTGAGGGATAAAATTGGTCCTCTTGAAGACCAGAGTGGTAGACTGTGTATGGAACCAATAGAGATGGGGGAGATACTAAATGGTTTTTTTGCATCTGTATTTACTGAGGAAACAGGCATGGAATCTACGGAGATAGGGCAAACAGTTAGGGAGGTCATGGAACCTTTACAGATTAAAGGGGAGGAGGTGCTCGCTGTCTTGAGGCAAATCAGAGTGGATAAATCCCCAGGACCGGACAGGGTATTCCCACGGACATTGAGGGAAGCTAGTGTTGAACTTGCAGGGGCCCTGGCAGACATATTTAAAATGTCAGTATTCACGGGGGAGGTGCCGGATGATTGGAGGGTGGCTCATGTTGTTTAAAAAAGGTTCCAAAAGAAATCCGGGAAATTATAGGCCAGTAGGTTTGACGTCGGTGGTGGGCAAGTTATTGGAAGGTGTGATAAGGGATAAGATCTACAAATATTTGGATAGACAGGGACTTATTAGGGAGAGTCAACATGGCTTTGTGCGTGGTAGGTCATGTTTGATCAATCTATTAGAGTTTTTCAAGGAGGTTACCAGGAAGGTGGATGAAGGGAAGGCGGTGGATGTTGTCTACCTGGATTTCAGCAAGGCCTTTGACAAGGTCCCTCATGGGAGGTTAGTTCGGAAGGTTCAGTCGCTAGGTATACATGGGGAGGTAGTAAATTGGATTAGACACTGGCTCAATGGAAGAAGCCAGAGAGTGGTTGTGGAGGATTGCTTCTCTGAGTGGAGGCCTGTGACTAGTGGTGTGCCGCAGGGATCGGTGTTGGGTCCATTGTTGTTTGTCATCTATATCAATGATCTGGATGATAATGTGGTCAATTGGATCAGCAAGTTTGCTGATGATACAAAGATTGGAGGTGGAGTGGACAGTGAGGAAGGTTTTCAAAGCTTGCAGAGGGATTTGGACCAACTAGAAAAATGGGCTGAAAAATGGCAAATGGAATTTAACGCAGACAAGTGAGAGAAATTGCACATTGGAAGGACAAACCAAAGTAGAACGTACAGGGTAAATGGTAGGACTCTGAAGAGTGCAGTTGAACAGAGGGATCTGGGAATGCAGGTACAGAATTCCCTAAAAGTGACATCACAGGTGGATAGGATCATAAAGAGTGCCTTTGGTACATTGGCCTTTATAAATCGGAGTATCGAGTATAAAAGTTGGAGTGTTATGGTAAGGTTATATAAGGCATTGGTGAGGCCGAATTTGGAGTATTGTGTACAGCTTTGGTCACCTAGTTACAGGAAGGATGTAAATAAGGTTGAAAGTGTGCAGAGAAGTTTCACAAGGATGTTCCCGGGACTTGAGAAGCTGAGTTACAGAGAAAGATTGAATAGGTTGGGACTTTATTCCCTGGAGTGTAGAAGATTGAGGGGAGATTTGATAGAGGTGTATAAGATTTTGATGGGTATAGATAGAATGAATGCAAGCAGGCTTTTTCCGCTGAGGCTAGGGGAGAAAAAAACCAGAGGGCATGGGTTAAGGGTGAAAGGAGAAAAGTTTAAAGGGAATATTAGGGGGGGCTTCTTCACGCAGAGAGTGGTGGGAGTGTGGAATGAGCTGCCGGATAAAATGGTAAATGCTTTTAACGTTTAAGAATGCTTTAAACTTTTAACATTTAAGAATGCTTTTAACTTTTAACATTTAAGAAAAACTTGGACGGATTCATGGATGAGAGGGGTGTGGAGGGATATGGTCCAAGTGCAGGTCAGTGGGACTAGGCAAAAAATGGTTCGGCACAGACAAGAAGGGCCAAAAGGCCTGTTTCTGAGCTGTAATTTTCTATGGTTCTATGTATGTGTGAATAAGTGTGGATTGTGGGGAGAAAGCAGGAGTTTGGCATTGAGATACAGGATCAGCAATGATCGTACTGAATGGGGGAGCAGGCTTGAAGTGTTGGGTAGCCTACTCCTGATCTAATTTTCTATGTTTCTAAGTGTGGCAGCGTGTATATTGTGTGTGTGTGTGTGTGTTGTGTGTGTGTATGTGTCGCGCACATGTGACTGTGTGTGTGGGAGTGAGTGAGTGACTGTGTGTGTGTGTGTGTGTGTGTGTGTGTGGGTGAGTGACAGTGGGTGTCTGGCAGTGAGAGAGAGGGTGTGTGGGAGTAACTGAGTGACAGTGTGTGTGTATGGGAGTGAGTGACAGTGTGTGTGTGGCAGTGAGTGAAAGAGAGGGTGTATGTGGGAGTAATTGAGTGACAATGTGTGTGGGAGTGAGTGACGGTGTGTGTGCCAGTGAGTGAGAGAGAGGGTGTGTGTGGCAGTGAGTGAGTGACTGTGTATGGGAGTGTGAATGAGTGAGTGACAGTGTGTGTGGCAGCGAGTCAGAGAGAGGATGTTTGTGTGTGGGAGTAATTGAGTGACAGCGTGTGTGTGTGTGTGTGTGTGTGTGAGAGTGAATGATTGAATGACAATGTGTGTGTGTGGCAGTGAGTAAGTGAGAGGGTGTGTGTGAGAGTAAGTAACAGTGTATGTGTGGGAGTGAGTGTGTGACAGTGTGTGGGGAGTGGGTGAGTGAATGATATTATGTCTGTGGGAGTGAGTGAGTGATAGTGTACAGGCAGTCCCCGGGTTACGAACGAGTTCCATTTTTAAGTCTGTCTATAAGTTGAAGTTGTATGTAAGTCGGAACAGTTACGTTTACCCTCCCTCTGAAACGCTTGAACCAACCCTTACTCGCTACAAATTCTTCATCACAAGCATCTTCACTTGCTGCACGTGCAGCTTTTAAATCACTGAAAAGGCTTCGAGCCTTTTCTTGCACTAAACTAGGAATATTCGGCTGATTTTGATCCTCTAACCAAATTACCAATAGCCTTTCCATTTCGATAATTAAACCACTGCTTTGCTTAGTGATAATTGTCGCTTTCATCGGGACAGAGCCTTTTACAGGCTCCATTACTCTCCCCTTGTCCTTTATAATTGTCCCCATCGTTGACCGACTGCAGCCTAACGCTTTTCCAATGTTTGTTGGCGTTTCACCTCTCTCCGATCGCTTTATTATTTCCACTTTCGTTTCAATCGTGATCGTTTTCCTTTTCTTCGATGCATCACCATCACTTGCATCAGATTTATGCTTTGGAGCCATGATTACGAGGGTGAACACACGATAAATTTAAGTCAAAACACAACGCACGCAACAGTGTTTACGCGATCTGACTTAAAATGGCGACGACGGCGTGGCGCTGTCCTCCCTCGGGCCGACGAACCGCTGAAAACGTGCAGTGTTTTGAGCGTTGCGCAATGGAGTCCACCCGTTCGTTAGTACGAACCATTGTATGTAACTCGATTTTTAAAAATAATAGGCTTTACGGAGGTCGGTACGTAAGTACGGGCGTTCATAAGTCGGGCATTCGTAACCTGGGGACTGCCTGTATATGTGAGAGTGAGTGAATGATGCATGTATGGAAGTGAGTGACAGTGTACGTGTGGGAGTGAATATGTGACTGTGGGTAAATGATATTGTGTGTGTGGGAGTGAGTGAATGACTTTATTTAGGTTAATCTGGGAGAGTGAATGTTTGACTAGGTGGGTGTGGGGGTGAGTGAGTGATGTCTGTCTGAATTTCAGTGACTGTGGGCGGGAGTTAATGATTGTATGTAGGAGTGAATGAGTAACTGTGTGTTGGAGTAAGTCTGGGAGTGACTGTGTATATGTGAGAATGAGTGAGTGACTGTGTGCATGTGAGAGTGAATGAGTGTGTGTAGGTGTGTGTCTAGGAGTGAGTGATGTATATGTATGTGTGGGAGTGACTGTCGGTGTGTGTATGTGGGATGAGTGAGTCGTGTGGGAGTGCGTGAGTGACTGTGTGAAAGTGAGTGAGTCAGTGACTGGGAGTGAATGTGACTGAATATGTGGGAATGAGTGACTGTGTGTATATGTGTGTAGGAGTGAATGAGTAAATGTGTGTGGGAGTGACTGTGAGTTTGTCAGAGTGACCGACTATGTGTGTGGGAGTGAGTGAGTGTAACTCTGTGTGTGAGTGTGATTCTGTATGGGAGTGAGTGTAACTGTGTGTTTGTGTGTGTGTGTGTGGGTGAGCGAGTCTGTCTTACGCCCAATCTCCGGTATCTCATTCACTCTCACCCTCCCACATACACTAACCCTCTCATCCACTGCTCATTTTTATTATTTGCTCTTGGTGGCACGGTGGCACAGTGGTCAGCACTGCTTCTTCACAGTTCCACGGATCAGGGTTCCATTCTGGCCTTGTCTGCGTGGCGTCTGCATGTTTTCCCCATGTCTGCATGGGTTTTCTCCGGGTGCTCCAGTTTCCTCCCACAGTCCAAAGATATGCAGTTTTGGTGGATTGGTCATGGTAAATGCACAAAGTTACGGGATTAGACAGAGTTGAGGGTCTACATAAGATGGCCTTTCGGAGAGTTGGTGCAGACTTGATGAATGACTTCTTTCTGCATTGTAGGAATTCTATGGTTCTATTGCTGTACACTTGAACAACGAACAAAGAAAAGTACAGCACAGGAACGGTACTTCTGCCCTCAAAGCCTATGCCGATCATGATGCCTCAACTACACTAAAAAGAAACCTTCTGCCCTTACTTGGTCCGTATCCCTCTATTCCCTCCCTATTCATGTACCCATTCAGATACCTCTTAAATGTTGCTAATATGCCTGCTTCCACCACCTCCTTTGGCAGCGCATTCCAGACACCCACCACTCTCTGTGTGAAAAACTTACCCTGCACATCTCCCTTGAACGCTTCCCATCTTGAACCTGTGCCCCTTTGTAATTGACACTTCCACCCTGGGAAAAAGCCTCTTAATATCCACCCTGTCTATGCCTTTCATAATTTTGTAGACCTCAATCAGGTCTCCCCTCAGCCTTCACCTTTCCAGTGAAAACAATCCTAGTTTACTCAACCTCTCATAGCCAACACTCTTGAGATCAGTCAACATCCAGCTTTCACGTCTTTCTGGTAGTGTGGTGACCCGAACTGCACGCAATACTCCAAATGTGGCCTAACCAAGGTTTTATAAAGTTACAACATGATTTCCCAACTCTTGTACTCAAAGCCCCAGCCGATGAAGGCAAGCATGCCATGTGCCTTCTTTCAACCTGTGTTGCCACTTCTGGGGAACTATGGACCTGCACACCCAGATCCCTCTGTACGTTAATGTTCCTAAGGGTTCTGTCATTTACAGTATAATGCAGACCTAAGTTTAATCCTCGAAAATACATCACCTCGTATTTGGATTGAACTTCATCTGCTATTTCTGTGCCCAAGTCTCCAATCTAACTATATCCTGTTGATGTTGATGTTGTCCACATGGACTTCAGCAAGGCCTTTGACAAGGTACCATGGTAGATTTTTGCATAAGGTTAAATCTCACTGGATCCAGGGTGAGGTGGCCAAATGGATACAAAATTGGCTTGATGACAGAAGACACAGGATGGTTGTGTCTAATTCTAGGGGTACAGGTTCAAAGCTCCTTGAAAGTGGAGTCACAGGTGGACAGAGTGGTGAAGAAGGCAATAGGCATGCTTGGTTTCATTGGTCAAAACACTGAATACAGGAGTTGGGACATCTTGTTTAAGTTGTACAAGAGATTGGTAAGGCCACACTTGGGATACTGTGCACAGTTCTGGACACCCTATTATAGAAAGGATATTATTAAACTAGAAAGAGTACAGAAAGGATTTACTAGGATGCTACCGGGACTAGATGGTGTAAGTTATAAGGAGAGGCTGGAGAGACTGGAACTTTTTTCCCTGGAACGCAGGAGACTTGGGGTGATCTTATAGAGGTCTATAAAATAATGATCATAGATCAGCCAGATAGTCAACATCTTTTCCCAAAGGTAGGGGAGTCTAAAACTAGAGGGCATAGGTTTAAGGTAGAAGGGGAGAGGGACAAAAGGGTCCAGAGGGGCAATTTTTTCACACAGAGAGTGGTGAGTGTCTGGAACAAGCTGTCAGATGCAGTAGTAGAGGCGGGTACAATTTTGTCTTTTAAAAAGCATTTAGACAGTTACATGGGTAAGATTGGTATAGAGAGATATGGGCCAAACGCAGGCAATTGGGGTTACCTTAGCGGTTAAAAAAAAGGACAGCATGGACAAGTTGGGCTGAAGGGCCAGTTTCCATGCTGTAAGCCTCTATTACCTTATGACTCTGTTGCCTCTTACAATCCCCGGCACTATCAGCAACTCCACCAATCTTCGTGTCATCCGCAAACTTATGAATCAGACCACCCACATTTTCCTCCAGATCATTTATATATACTACGAGCAACAGAGGTCCCAGCACTGATCCCTGTTGAACACCAGTAGCTATAGGTCTCCATTCTGGGATTTGTCCACCTTAGTGCAATTTGGGACACCCAACACTTCCTCCTTCAATATATTGACATTCTCTAGAGCATTCACACACCTATCCCTGACCTCAACATCCAGTATGTCCTTCTCCTTGGTGAATTACGATACAAAGTACTCATTAAGGATTTCACCTACTTCCTGTGGCTCCACGCATAACTTCCCTCCATTGATCTTGAGTAAGCCTAAACTTTCTCTTCATAGAAATCATAGAAACCCATTCGGCCCATCGAGTCTGCACCGACCACAATCCCACCCAGGCCCTACCCCCATATCCCTACATATTTTACCCGCTAATCCCTCTAATCTACGCATCCCAGGACACTAAGGGGCAATTTTAGCATGGCCAATCAACCTAACCCGCACATCTTTGGACTGTGGGAGGAAACCGGAGCACCCGGAGGAAACCCACGCAGACACGAGGAGAATATGCAAACTCCACACAGACAGTGACCCAAGCCGGGAATCGAACCCAGGTCCCTGGAGCTGTGAAGCAGCAGTGCTAACCACTGTGCTGCCGTGCCGCCCTCTTGCTACCCTCTTGCTCCGAAGATATGCATAAAAAGCCTTGGGATTCTCCTTGATCCTGTTTGCTAAAGACATTTCATGGCCCCTTTTAGCCCTCCTAATTCTGCATTTAAGTTCCTTTCTACTTTCACTATTCAGATGTTTCAGGAAGGACAGGGAGGGAGGCAAGAGAGGGGGTGGAGTGGCAATGCTGATCAGGGATAGTGTCACAGCTGTAGAGAAGGTGTATGCTGTGGAGGGATTGTCTACAGAGTCTCTGTGGGTGGAAGTTCGGAATGGGAAGGGGTCGATCACTTTGCTGGGAGTTTTCTATAGGCCGCCCAATAGTAACAGGGAGGTGGAGGAGCAGATAGGGAACCAGATCCTGGAGAGTTGCAACAATAGCAGAGTTGTTGTGATGGGAGACTTTAATTTCCCAAACATAGATTGGAATATCCCTTGGGTAAGGGGATTGGATGGGGAGGAGTTTGTTAGGTGTGTTCAGAAGGGTTTCCTGACAGAGCATGTGGACAAGCCTACAAGAGGAGAGGCTGTACTTGATCTGATACTGACCAATGAACCTGGACAAGTGTCAGAACTCTCAGTGGGAGAGCATCTTGGGGATAGCGATCATAACTCTATCTCCTCTTTGCTTGCATTGGAAAAAGAGAGGATCAGGCAAGCTAGGAAAGCATTTATATGGAGTAAGGGGAAATATGAAGACATAAGGCAGCAAATTAGAGGAGTAAATTGGAAGGAGGTATTCTCAGGGAAATGTACTGAAGAGAGGTGGCAGTTTTTCAAGGAATGTCTGTCTAGAGTTCTACAGGACGATGTTCCGAGCAGACAGGGAGGAGTTGGTAGGTTAAAGGAACCGTGGTGCACAAAAGCTGTGCGGGACCTCATTGAGAAGAAAAGGAAAGCGTACAAAAGGTTCAGAGAGCTTGGCGAAGATAGGGATTTAGATGAGTATACGGTTTGTAGGAAGGGACGAAAGAAGGAAATTAGGAGAGCCAGAAGGGGTCGCGAGAAGGCCTTGGCAGGTAGGATTAAGGAGAACCCTAAGGCGTTCTATAAATATGTGAAGAGTAAAAGGATGAGACATGAAGGAATAGGGCCTATAAAAGGTGAAGGCGGGAAAATCTGTACGGAACCAGTAGAAATGGCAGAAGTGCTTAATGAGTATTTTGCCTCGGTTTTCACAGAGGAGAAGGATCTGGGTGGATGCACTGCGGGCTTGCGGTGGACTGAAAAGATTGAGAATGTGGACTTTAACAAAGAGGTTGTGCTGGAATCTTTGAATGGCATCAAGATAGATATGCCGCCGGGTCCGGATGGGATGTATCCCAGGTTACTGTGGGAGACGAGGGAAGAGATTGCAGAGCCTCTGGCGATGATCTTTGTGTCATCGATGGAGACGGGAGAGGTGCCGGAGGATTGGAGGATTGTGGATGTGGTTCCTATTTTCAAGAAGGGGAATAGGGATAGCCCAGGAAATTACCGACCGTTGAGTCTAACCTCAGTGGTGGTAAGCTGATGGAGAAGATCCTGAGGGACAAGATTTATGAGCATTTAGAGCGGTTTAGTATGCTCAAGAATACTCAGCATGGCTTTGTCAAAGGCATGCTGAGTAAGGAAAACCCTAAGGCGTTCTATAAATATGTGAAGAGTAAAAGGATGAGACATGAAGGAATAGGGCCTATAAAAGGTGAAGGCGGGAAAATCTGTACGGAACCAGTAGAAATGGCAGAGGTGCTTAATGAGTATTTTGCCTCAGTTTTCACAGAGGAGAAGGACCTGGGTGGATGCACTGCGGGCTTGCGGTGGACTGAAAAGATTGAGAATGTGGACTTTAACAAAGAGGTTGTGCTGGAATCTTTGAATGGCCTTACGAGCCTGGTGGAGTTCTTTGAAAATGTGACTAAACACATTGACGAAGGGAAAGTGGTAGATGTGGTTTATATGGATTTTAGCAAGGCATTCGATAAGGTCCCCCATGCAAGGCTTCTAGAAAAAGAGAGAGGGCATGGGATCCAAGGTGCTGCTGCCCTGTGGATCCAGAACTGGCTTGCCCAAAGGAGGCGGAGAGTGGGTATAGATGGGTCTTTTTCTAAATGGAGGTCGGTCACCAGTGGTGCGCCCCAGGGATCTGTTCTGGGACCCTTGCTGTTTGTCATTTTCATAAATGACCTGGATGAGGAAATGGAGGGATGGGTTGGTAAGTTTGCCGATGACACAAAGGTTGGTGGGGTTGTGGATAGTCTGGAGGGATGTCAGAAGTTACAGAGGGACATAGATAGGATGCAAGACTGGGCGGAGAAGTGACAGATGGACTTCAACCCAGATAAATGCGTCGTGGTCCATTTTGGCAGGTCAAATGGGATGAAGGAGTACAATATAAAGGGAAAGACTCTTAGTACTGCAGAGGATCAGAAGGACCTTGGGGTCCGGGTCCATAGGACTCTAAAATTGGCCCCGCAGGTGGAGGAGGTGGTTAAGAAGGCGTATGGTGTGCTGGCCTTTATCAATCGAGGGATTGAGTTTAGGAGTCCAGAGATAATGATGCAGCTATATAAGACCCTCGTCAGACCCCACTTGGAGTACTGTGCTCAGTTCTGGTCGCCTCATTACAGGAAGGATGTGGAAAAGATTGAAAGGGTGCAGAGGAGATTTACAAGGATGTTGTCTGGATTGAGTGGCATGCCTTATGAGGATAGGCTGAGGGAGCTCAGTCTTTTCTCCTTGGAGAGACGTAGGATGAGAGGAGACCTAATAGAGGTATATAAGATGTTGAGAGGCATAGATCGGGTGGACGCTCAGATGCTTTTTCCCAGGGTGGAAATGTCTGCTACGAGAGGACACAGGTTTAAGGTGCTGGGGGGTAGGTACAGGGGAAATGTTCGGGGGAAGTTTTTCACACAGAGGGTGGTGGGCGAGTGGAATCGGCTGCCGTCAGTGGTGGTGGAGGCAAACTCAATAGGGTCTTTTAAGAGACTCCTGGATGAGTACATGGGACTTAATAGGATGGAGGGTTATAGATAGGCCTAAAAGGTAGCGATATGTTCGGCACAACTTGTGGGGCCGGAGGGCCTGTTTTGTGCTGTAGTTTTTCTATGTTTCTACTTTCACTATATTCCTCAAGGGCTTCGTCAGGGACTGGGGAACAAAGTGAAACTGAGATAAACATAGCGCAGAGTAAGAGCAGGCAGAGGGAAGCCATGGGGCTCAGTGGGACAGGAGGTTTGGAGTGCGTCATTTGCTTCAATGCAAGAAGTATAACCAGTAAGACAGATGAACTGAGAGCCTGGATTACTGCATGCAATTATGATGTAATTGCAATTACGGAGACGTGGTTGAGGGACAGGACTGGCACCTTAACATTACGGGATATCATTGTTTTTGATGGGACAGAAGGGGAAACAGAAGGTGAGGGGAGTTGCATTGCTGATTAAGGAGCAGATCACAGCTGTGTTTTGGGAGGAGACATTGGAGGAATCTTGCAGTGAGGCATTATGGGTGGAGCTCAGGAATAGGAAGGATGAAATCACAATGTTGGGAGTGTACTATAGACTTCTGAACAGCCCACAGGAGACAGAGGAGCAGATGTGTAGTCAGATACTGAAAAGGTGAGAGAAAAGGAGGATAGTTGTGATGGGTGACATTAGCTTCCCCCATATTGACTGGGACTCCCTTACAACCAGGGGCTCGGATGGAGGGCAATTTGTTAGATATGTCCAGGAGGGCTTTTTGATACAATATGTTGACAAACCAATCACTACAAACACTGCAATCCAACCAGGAAGGGAGCCATACTAGACTTTGCACAGCAATTGTTTCTTTCCTTAAAACCCCAATGTTTTTTTTTGCAATTCAGATTGTTGCTGTGCCAATCCTTATCTTTACGAAATTTGCTCATCAGCCCCTTGAGAGAGAAAAATTTGCAAATGTGGCCCCCTGAGCGATAAGATTGGAGCAATTCTTTTTCTTTGTAGCAGTAAGTTATATGGAGGGGATGGAAGTGAAGGCAGTGCAATGTACCTCCTGCAGGATGTTTGAGGTGAGGGACACCGTCAGTGTCCCTGCTGATTACACCTGTGGGAGGTGCACCCATCTGCAGCTCCTCCAAGACCGCGTTAGGGAGCTGGAGCTGGAGTTGGATGAGCTTAGGGTCATCAGGGAGGCAGAGAGGGCCATAGACACAAGCTTCAGGGATATAGTTGCTCCAGGGAATGAAAATAGATGGGTGACAGTGAGAGGGGCTGGGAGGAAGCAGTCGGTGCGGGGATCCCCTGTGGTCGTTACCCTTAACAACAAGTATTCCACTTTGGATACAGGTGAGGGGGGCGACCTACCAGTGGTAAGCCGCAGTGACCAGATCGCCAGCGCTGAGTCCGTCCCTGTGGCTCAGAAGGGAAAGGGGGAGAGCGGTAGAGCTATAGTTATTGGGGACTCGTTTGTTCGAGGGATAGATAGGAGGTTCTGTGGCAACAAGAGAGACTCACGGATGGTATGTTGCCTCCCGGATGCCAGGGTCCATGACATCTCCGACCGTGTCTTCAGGATTCTAAAGGGGGAGGGGGAACAGTCACAAGTCGTGGTGCACGTCGGCACCAAAGACATAGGTAAGAGAGGGGACGGGGATTTAAAACAGGAATTCCGGGAGCTAGGGTGGAAGCTGAGAGCCAGGACAAAACAGGTTGTCATCTCTGATATGTTGCCGGTGCCACGGGATAGCGAGTTGAGGAACAGGGAGAGAGTGCAGTTAAACACATGGATGCAGGGATGGTGTAGGAGGGAGGGTTTCAGCTATGTGGATAATTGGAACACTTTCTGGGGAAGGTGGGACCTGTACCAACAGGACGGGGTGCACCTGAACCAGAGGGGCACCAATATCCTGGGAGGGAAATTTGCTACGGCTCTTCAGCGGGGTTTAAACTAATTTGTCAGGGGGAATGGGAAAAGGAGTTGTAGTCTGGAGGTCAGTGAGTGTAGTGAGGTACTGGGAAGAGTATCATGGTCAAAGGTGGGTACCAGCAGACAAGAAGGTGGGTTGAAGTGTGTCTACTTCAATGCAAGGAGCATCCGAAATAAGGTAGGTGAACTTGGGGCGTGGATTGGCACTTGGGACTACGATGTTGTGGCCATTACGGAGACATGGGTAGAACAAGGACAGGAATGGTTGTTGGAAGTTCCGGGGTATAGATGTTTCAATAAGTGTAGGGTAGCTGGTAAAAGAGGTGGAGGAGTGGCACTGTTAATCAAGGAGAGTGTAACGGCTGCAGAAAGGCATTTCGAAGGGGATCTGCCTACAGAGGTAATATGGGCTGAGGTTAGGAATAGGAAAGGAGTGGTCACGTTGTTAGGAGTTTACTATTGGCCCCCAAATAGTAATAGAGATGTGGAGCAAGAAATTGCGAAGCAGATTATGGATAGGTGTGGAGGTCACAGGGTAGTTGTCATGGGGGACTTTAACCTTCCAAATATTGATTGGAACCTTTATAGGTCGAATAGTTCAGATGGGGCAGTTTTTGTGCAGTGTAAGCAGGAGGGGTTTCTGACACAATATGTGGATAAGCCGGCAAGAGGTGGGGCCACATTGGATTTGGTAATGGGAAATGAACCGGGCCAAGAGTTGGATTTGGTTGTGGGAGAGCACTTTGGAGATAGTGACCACAGTTCGGTGTCTTTTGTTATTGCAATGGAGAGGGAGAGGGCCATACGGCAGGGCATAGTTTACAATTGGGGGAGAGGTAATTATGATGCAATCAGGCGGGAATTAGGAAGCATAGGATGGGAACAAAAATTGTCAGGCAAAGGCACTAATGATAAGTGGAACCTTTTCAAGGAACAAATACTGTGTGTCCTTGATAGGTATGTCCCTGCCAGGCAGAGAGGAAATGGCCGAGTGAGGGAACCATGGTTCACAAAAGAGGTGGAATGCCTTGTCAAGAGGAAGAAGGAAGCGTATGTTAGGTTGAGAAAACAAGGTTCAGTTGGCTCGATGGAGGGTTACAAGTTAGCAAGAAATGAGCTGAAAAAGGGGCTTAGGAGAGCTAGGAGGGGGGCATGAGAAGTTCTTGGCGGGTCGGATCAAGGAAAACCGCAAGGCTTTTTACTCATATGTGAGGAATAAAAGAATGACCAGGGTGAGGTTGGGGCCGGTCAAGGACGGCAGTGGGAATTTGTGCATGGAGTCAGAAGAGATAGGAGAGGTGATGAATGAATACTTTTCTTCGGTGTTCACCAAGGAGAGGGGCCATGTTTTTGAGGAAGAGAGGGTGTCACAGGCTGATAGGCTGGAGGAAGTAGATGTTCGGAGGGAAGATGTACTAGCAATTTTGAATAAACTGAAAGTTGATAAGTCCCCTGGGCCTGATGAAATATATCCTAGGGGTCTTTGGGAGGCAAGGGATGAGATAGCAGAGCCTTTGGCATTGATCTTTGCGTCCTCACTGTCCACGGGGGTGGTGCCAGAGAACTGGAGAGTGGCGAATGTGGTTCCTCTGTTTAAGAAAGGGAATAGAAATGACCCTGGTAATTATAGGCCGGTTAGTCTTACTTCGGTGGTCGGTAAGTTGATGGAAAAGGTCCTCAGGGATAGGATTTACGACCATTTAGAAAGATGCAGCTTAATCCGGGATAGTCAGCACGGATTTGTGAAGGGCAAGTCTTGCCTCACAAATTTGATAGAATCTTTTGAGGAGGTAACTCAGTGCGTTGATGAAGGTAGTGTAGTTGATGTCATATACATGGATTTTAGTAAGGCGTTTGATAAAGTCCCCCACGGTCGGCTTATGAAGAAAGTAAGGATGTGTGGGAGAGAGGGAAGTTTGGCCGATTGGATAGGTAACTGGCTATCTAACAGAAGACAGAGGGTGGTGGTGGATGGAAAATTTTCGGACTGGAAACCGGTTACCAGCGGAGTGCCACAGGGATCAGTGCTTGGTCCTCTGCTATTTGTAATTTTTATAAATGACTTGGAGGACGGGGCTGAAGGGTGGTTCAGTAAATTTGCTGATGACACCAAGATTGGTGGAGTAGTGGATGAGGTGGAGGGCTGTTGTAGGCTGCAAAGAGATATAGATAGGATGCAGAGCTGGGCTGAAAAATGGCAAATGGAGTTTAACCCTGACAAATGCGAGATGATTCATTTTGGTAGGACAAATTTAAATGTGGATTACAGGGTCAAAGGTAGGGTTCTGGAGACTGTGGAGGAACAGAGAGATCTTGGGGTTCATATCCATAGATCTCTGAAGGTTGCCACTCAAGTGGATAGAGCCGTGAAGAAGGCCTATAGTGTGTTGGCGTTCATTAACAGGGGGTTTGAGTTTAAGAGCCGTGGGGTTATGCTGCAACTGTACAGGACCTTGGTGAGACCACATTTGGAATATTGTGTGCAGTTCTGGTCACCTCACTACAAGAAGGATGTGGAGACACTGGAAAGAGTGCAAAGGAGATTTACCAGGATGCTGCCTGGTTTGGAGGGTAGGTCTTATGAGGAAAGGTTGAGGGAACTTGGGCTTTTCTCTTTGGAGCGCAGGAGGTTGAGAGGAGACTTGATAGAGGTTTATAAGATGATGAGGGGGATTGATAGAGTGAACGTTCAAAGACTATTTCCTCGGGTGAATGGAGCGGTAACTAGGGGGCATAACTATAGGGTTCATGGTGGGAGATATAGGAAGGATGTCCGAGGTGGGTTTTTTACTCAGAGAGTGGTTGGGGTGTAGAATGGACTGCCTGCAGGGATAGTGGAGTCAGAAACTTTTGGAACATTTAAGAAGCTATTGGATAGGCACATGGAGTACTTCGGGATGATAGGGAGGAAATAGCTTGATCTGGGTTTCAGACAAAGCTCGGCACAACATCGTGGGCCGAAGGGCCTGTTCTGTGCTGTACTGTTCTATGTTCTATGTTCTAAATCTGTTCTAGGTCTTGCTGTATGAGTGCACAGGGCTCGTGGGCTCAGTTTGGGTTATGACAGGGTTACTCAGCTCCGTACCTCATTCAGCCTTGGCTCAAACAGAGGTGAGATAAGAGTGACTGCCCTTGACATCAAGGCAGCATTTGACCAAGTGTGCCATCAAGGAGCCCCAGCAAAGATGAAGTCAGTGGGAATCAGGGTCAAACTGGTTGGAGTCATACCTGGCACAAAGGAAGATGGTTGTGATGACTCAATGGCATTACTATCACTGAATCTCCCACTATCAACAGCCTGGGGATTACAACATTGTATATTTAACAATTCTAGACACTCGAGACAAATGATTGATTTGATTAAGTAATTATATTGGTCAATATGTTTGAAAGCATCATCACAATATTGAGCCTGAATTTGTGTAAACTCTCTCCCTTCTGACGTTAGGATCAGGTCCACGCGATGTGTCTGATGGATCGTCTTAAATCATCTCTTTAATTTCCATTGTTGCTTTCAACTTTTTCTTCTTTTATTTCCGGCTACACTTTCTTTGGAACAACCAGAAGCTCATCCTCTCCTGGAAAAGAGAGTAGGAACAGTTAGCTCGCAGTCCGTTGCAGGTTAGTGCCTCAGTGTAACAATACATGCAGCATCGAGCAGTTTCTTTCCGTCCTGTCCTTGCCCTTAACTCTCAGGGTTGTTCTGTCCTTTTAACGATATTTAGCCTCCATCCTGTCAAACGTGCAAAGCTTCAGATTTTTGCCTGTATTTCTTCCCTTGGACACCTGTGCTCGGACTATCTGACTAACGCCACCAGCAGAATTTGATTGGTGACTGTGAGTTCTACCATTTCAACCCCATGAAATGGAAGTGACCAGGAGATGGAGTCAGCTAAAATATAACAGGATTCAACTGGGATACAGATTTAAAGAAACACATGCAGTACCTTCCGGAACTACATCACAGTATTCCTCACACTCTTTCCGGGTGTAGAACTTGTTGCCGTTTCCTTGACACCCACTGTACTTGAAGGGAACACATTTACCAATAACCGAGTCAAATGCCCAGAGATCAACCATGGATTTGCACGGGCCAGCTTCTATCGGCAATCTACAGGCAGCTTTAAGAGAGAAACAAACTCGTGTTAGAGAGACGATCATTGAGGCAGAGGTAGCAGGCAGGCTGAGAATCTACAACATTGGTTAAAGACACAATTAGACTTGGCTGTGAAGCCTCTATTGTAGAATAGCCTTCTGAAATTTTCCATCAAGACACAGAAAGATGAACTGAGTACAAAATAATGATTGAGAATGATGTTCACTCGAAAGGAACTGTGTCATGTAATCCAGTCTTAGTTTCACTTTTGCTTGTGAGCAGAGCACACGCATACACAGCTCTGCTACTAATGTGCTTTTCAGACTTACACCTTTGTAAATATATTCCTATGTATCCCGTCCAAATAAATCAATGCACAATGCATCGACACAATCCCATATGAGTGGCTGGTATCATTATTAAAAGCATCACAATGCCCATTGGGAGCAACAGGGCAGAACTTGGAGGAAATATAATCTTCCCCCATCCAACCAGCATTAGTATTGTGCATCTTTTTCAATTGTTTGGAGCAGTTACTCCATCCATTCACTTGTAATGGATCCGCTCTGAGAAATACTGCACCCAAGAATGTGCACACATTGGTATACCATGACTGAGAGCACATAGGTTGGTGTATGCAGAGAGATATACACACAGACTGGCATACTGTAGTCCTCATTATAAGATTGACATGGATTCACCAGAAAGTGGTAAATGCTAATTTCCACCACAACATTTTCTCCTGTTTGACATGTCATTACATGCTGTGCGATTGTACTGTTGTCTGGTCCTGTATTTGAGGCTGCTTCCATTTTTAACTAAAATACAGAGGAATCCAAAGCTAGAGTTTTGGATGAGATTTTACATTACTTTTCATGCTGTTTTATTCACAAGGTTCGGCCGCATTTGGAGTGTTGTGTACAATTCTGGTCACCACACTACCAGAAGGATGTTGATGCATTGGAAATAGTGCAGAAAAGATTTACCAGAATGTTGCCTCATTTGAAGGATACAGGCAATGAAGAAAGGTTGATCAAACTTGAATTGTTTTCATTGAAGCGTCAGAAGATGAGGAGGGGACCTGAGAGAAGTTTACAAGATTGTGACTGTCTTGAATAGAGTGGATAGTCTTTTTCCCAGGGTCAAAGGGTCAATTACCCGGGGGCATAGGTTGAAAGTGAGAGGGAGAAAGTTTAAAAGAGATGTAAGGGGCAAGTTTTTCACACAGAGGGTGGTAAATGCAACTACAAAAGGTCGTGAATGTAGCCCAATCCATCATGCAATCCAGCCTCCCATCCATTGACTCTGTCTACAGTTCCTGCTGCCTCGGCAAAGCAGCCAGCATAATGAAGGACACGACGTACCCTGGACATCCTCATACAAAAGTCTGAGGTCACGTATCAACCGACTCGAGAACAGCTTCTTCCCTGCTGCTGTCAGACTTTTGAATGGACTTACCTTGCATTAGGTTGATCTTTCGCTACAACCCAGCTATGACTGTAACACTACATTCTGCACTCTTTCGTTTCCTTCTCTATCAATGGTATGTTTTGTCTGTATAGCACGAGAAACAATACTTTTCACTGTATGTTAATACATATGACAATAATAAATTAAATCAAATCAAAATGCCTGGAACACGCTGCTGGAAGCAAATTTTATACCAACGTTCAAGAGGCATCTGCATAGATACATGAATAGGCAGGGAATAGAAACACAGGAATGTACACACTGTAGAAACACGGGAATCTACACTCACTGTACAGAGGAATGTACACCCACTGTAGAAACACAGGAATATACAGACCGTAGAAATACAGGAATGTACACTCACTGTAGAAACACAGGAATATACAGACTGTAGAAATGCAGGAATGTACACTCCCTGTGGAACCACAGGAATGTACACACTAGAAACACAGGAATGTACACTCACTGTAGAAACACAGGAATGTACACTCACTGCAGAAACACAGGAATGTACACTCACTGTAGAAACACAGGAATGTACAGACTGTAGAAATGCAGGAATGTACACTCCCTGTGGAACCACAGGAATGTACACACTGTAGAAACACAGTAACGGACACACTGCGGAAACACAGGAATGTACACTCACCGTAGAAACACAGGAATGTATGCTCACTGCAGAAACACAGGAATGTACACTCACTGTAGAAACACGGGAATGTGCACACTGTAGAAGCACAGGAATGTACATTCACTGTAGAAACACAGGAATGTACACCCACTGTGGAAACATAGGAATATACAGACTGTAGAAATGCATAAATGTACACTCCCTGTGGAACCACAGGAATGTACACTCTGTAGAAACACAGTAATGGACACACTGTGGAAACACAGGAATGTACACTCACTGTAGAAACACAGGAATGAACGCTCACTGCAGAAACACAGGAATGTACACACTGTAGAAACACAGGACTGCACACACTGTAGAAACACAGGACTGCACACACTGTAGAAACACAGGAATGTACACACTGTAGAAACACGGGAATCTACACTCACTGTACAGAGGAATGTACACCCACTGTAGAAACACAGGAATATACAGACCGTAGAAATACAGGAATGTACACTCACTGTAGAAACACAGGAATATACAGACTGTAGAAATGCAGGAATGTACACTCCCTGTGGAACCACAGGAATGTACACACTAGAAACACAGGAATGTACACTCACTGTAGAAACACAGGAATGTACCCTCACTGCAGAAACACAGGAATGTACACTCATTCCTGGAGACTGTGGGAGGAAACCGGAGCACCCGGAGGAAACCCACGCAGACACGAGGAGAATGTGCAAACTCCACACAGACAGTGACCCAAGCCGGGAATCGAACCCAGGTCCCTGGAGCTGTGAAGCAGCAGTGCTAACCACTGTGCTACCGTGCCGCCCAATGTACACTCACTGTAGAAACACGGGAATGTACACAAGGCAGAAACACAGGAATGCACACACTGTAGAAACACAGGAATGTACACTCACTGTAGAAGCACAGGAATGTACACTCACTGTAGAAACACTGGAATATTCAGACAGTAGAAATGCAGGAATGTACGCTCCCTGTGGAACCACAGGAATGTACACACTGTGGAAACACAGGAATGTACACACTGTAGAAACATCAGAATGCACACTCACTGCAGAAACACAGGAATGTACACACTGTGGAAACACAGGAATGTACACTCACAGTAGAAACATAGGAATGTACACACTGTAGAAACATCAGAATGCACACTCACTGCAGAAACACAGGAATATACAGTCACTGTAGAAACACAGGAATATACACACTGCAGAAACACAGGAGTGTACACACTGCAGAAACACAGGAATGTACACACTGTCGAAACACAGGAATGTACACACTGTAGAAACACAGGAATTGTACACTCACTGGAAACACAGGAATGTACACACTGCAGAAACACAGGAATGTACACACTGTAGAAACACAGGAATGTACACATTGCAGAAACACAGGAATGTACACACTGTAGAAACACAGGAATGTACACACTGTAGTAAAACAGGAATATACACACTGTAGAAACACAGGAATGTACACACACTGTAGAAACACAGGAATGTACACTTGCTGTAGAAACACAGGAATATACACACTGTAGAACCACAGGAATGTACACTCACTGTAGATACACGGGAATGTACACAAGGCAGAAACAGAGGAATGTGCACACTGTAGAAACACAGGAATGCACACACTGTAGAAACACAGGAATGTACACTCACTGTAGAAACACAGGAATGTACACACTGTAGAAAGACAGGAATGTACACTCACTGTAGAAATATAGGAATGTACACACTGAAGAAACATCAGAATGCACACTCACTGCAGAAACACAGGAATGTACACTCACTGCAGAAACACAGGAATGTACACTCACTGTAGAAACACAGGAATGTACACTTACTATAGAAACATAGGAGTGTACACACTGTAGAAACACAGGAGTGTACACACTGCAGAAACACAGGAATGTACACACTGTAGAAACACAGGAATGTACACACTGTAGAAACACAGGAATGTACACACTGTAGAAACACAGGAATATACACGCACTGTAGAAACACAGGAATTGTACACTCACTATGGAAACACAGGAGTGTACACACTGTAGAAGCAGGAATGAGCACACTGCAGAAACACAGGAATGTGCACATTGCAGAAACACAGGAATGTACACACTGTAGGAAGACAGGAATGTACACACTGTAGGAAGACAGGAATGTACACTCACTGTAGAAACATAGGAATGTACACACCGTAGAAACACAGGAATGTACACATTGCAGAAACACAGGAATGTACACATTGCAGAAACACAGGAATGTACACACTGTAGGAAGACAGGAATGTACACTCACTGTAGAAACATAGGAATGTACACACCGTAAAAACACAGGAATGTACACTCACTGTAAAAATACAGAAATGTACACATACTGTAGAAACACAGAATGCACGCACTGTAGAAACACATGAATGTACACACTGTTGAAACACAGGAATGTACACACTGTAGAAACACAGGAATGTACACACTGTAGAAACACAGGAATGTGCACTCACTGTTGAAATACACGAATGTACACACGGTAGAAACACAGGAATGTACACTTGCTGTTGAAACACAAGAATGTACACACACTGTAGAAACACAGGAATGTACACTCGCTGTAGAAACACAGGAATGTACACTCACTGTAGAAACACAGGAGTGTACACCCACTGTGGAAATATAGGAATGTACACACTGTAGAAACACAGGAATGTGCACTCACTGTTGAAAAGAGGAAATAAAAACTTGCTGTTTGAGTTTGGGACGTGCAGTTGTGAGCCCTCATCTTATGGGCGGCACGGTGGTACAGTGGTTAACACTCCTGCCTCACAGCGCCAGCGATCAGGTCCGATTCCTGGCTAGGGTCACTGTTTGTGTGGAGTCTGCATGTTCTCCCCATGTCTGCGTGGGTTTCCTGCGGGTGATCCGGTTTCCTCCCACAGTCTGAAAGATGTGCTGGTTAGGTGCGTTGGCCATGCAAAATTCTCCCTGAGTGTACCCGAACAGGTGCCGAAGTGTGGGGATTTTCACAGTAGCTTCATTGCAGTGTTAATGGAAGCCTACTTGTGTCACTAATAAATAAACTTTGAAAGCTTTTAAAACTGATTAGCAGTCAGAGGGAAAACCGACAGCAGTGGAAAATTTGGCGGGAATTGGAAAATGAGTGCAACCAGAAAAGAATTATGGAAGGCCGGGAGCGTTATTTTAATACATTACCATATCATTAGTGAGCACGCCCTCTAAGAATCTTGGTGTTGGCTTCCCCCTGACTGGACTTGGAACAAGTGCTGAGGGGGGGCGGGGGGGGGGCGGGGGGTGGGTGGTGTTGGGGAGGTGTTGTTGGGGAGGCGTTTAAAAGGAGTGCCCCACTGCTTGCAAAGATTAACTTTCCCAGGGCAAGTGAATCAGAGCCAAGCTGCACAAGAGTACAGCCTGAATCACATGGGAAACAGAAATTGCTAAAGAGGCTCAATATTCAGTGCGATTTTACTGCCGGTGGTGGGATTCTCACCGGTTTTCTCACCAGTTTTCCCAACGGAACTGACACTTTGAAGAAATATGGGAAAATTCCACCTATTTTCTCACCCACGGTCCTGCAGGTCTGCAAACATTCGCGATCAGCTTTAAAATTGTTCCCGTTTCCAAGACAACCGCCATAATTAAACTTCTCACAAGTCATCGAGGTGTGGTTGTAATATAATCTCAGTTCAAGACCAAAGCAGGGACCAGCATCAGGTTTCAGTTGGCAGGATTCTTCAGATAAAGGAAAGTGACAAGATTAATTTATCAATGGATACATAAAACCTCTAAACCTCAAATCACATATCTGAGTCCAGATAAAGAGTCCAACCCTTACACTGCATAAGCCAGAAATCAGAATCAATCCTCACAGTTACTCTCACAGTGTTGTATAAAATATTTCACTGAGTGCTATATCCCATTCTGTTCACAGTAATATCACCCCAGTCTTGTACCCATTGTTGTACTCAGTACTGTATCCCATTCTGCTCACAATAATATCACTCGTCTCGTAAGCATTGTTGTACTCAGTACTGTATCCCATTCTGCTCACAATAATATCACTAGTCTTGTAAGCATTGTTGTCTTCAGTACTGTATCCCATGCTGTTCCCACCTGCACCACGTGTTCTGTTCATGAGTTGTCCAAAGGCAGATCCTTCCTCCTCTTCTTCTCCTAGTGCTCTCCGTGTACGATCCTTGTGCAGACAGAGAGGTGGAGTAAACATATCAGTAATCACATCATGATCAGAAATGTGAAGAATGTTTTGTCTAGTTTAAGCTCACAGAACCTTGGGATTCAGTTACACAATATACAATCTGGTGATAAAAAGCAGCTGTACATCTAATCAGAGCAGAAACAAACTTCATACAAACTTTGTTCGAATTTATTTCAGACAATTGGATGAAGGAATGTCTGAAACAAACACATTCAAATGCAAACAAACTATGTGATGTGTTCAGTTAAATGGGTTTTTACAGCACCGGTCCCTAGGATACCCCACTCAGTTCATCTCACTTCACTATTCCTGGTTTTCTTCTTTCGTCCTCTTAATGAAATAGAACAATCCCATATGCATTTTTAACAGCATTCTCACCTTGTCTTGTTACTTTTGAATATTTGTGTATATACAGCCCTTAGTGCCTGTTCCTTCGTCCTATTTAAAACTGTAATGTTTATTTCAGATTGCTTTTCTTCATTGTTCCTTCCACAATGTACTTTTCATGTTCTAAACTTCATCCAGTGTGTCTGCCCATTTCTCCAGTCTGCCTGTGTCCTCCTGAACACTGTTACTGTCCTCCTCAATTCATTTACAAATTTCATCCCATTGCAAACAGGGAAATGATGCCCTGAAAACCCAAGTTCAGTGATAAATCATCAGGAAGAGCGGAGATTCCAATACTAACCCCAACAGAACACCACACAGTCCTTCCTTCCAGTCTAAAAACACAGCCGTTCACCACCACTCTTTACTTTCTGACCCTTAGCCAATATTGTAGAAGAGAGGTTGAGGTGCCCGGACTCTGAGACAGATGCCGGAATTTTACCTCCTTACCCGCCCGAGGCCAATGGAGAATGCTGTCCTGTGAGCCTTTTCTTGCCAGTAAAATTCCGGCAAGGAGCTCTGAGCTCAATTCTCACTCCACAGCCAGGATCTTCCTTTCTGGAGACTAAATTCAGTGGTGAACGAGAAATTCAGCTTGATACCCAGGACAGCAGAACACGCGTCATCTTCCACTTTTCAACTCATCAATTATGCATCAGCAAGGAACCCGACAAATTGCATGGTGAGACAGGTAGTGATCGGACCGTCTCACGGTTAGGTCCTGGCATCACATTTAAACAGCATTTAGACAGACTTTCACTGAGTACAAACCAGGTGCAGTGGATAAGATGTCCACTATGACACCCAAACGGAAGCACATCCTACATCCCCACGTTCCAGTGAATCCTCCCTGGGGAAGCTCTTCCAGGCCATTGAGGAACAACATGAGGTCCTCTTTCCTCAGGATGGGAAGAGGTGGGTCACCCACCTGACTACACCTGGGAAGAGATCACCAGGGAGGTCAGTGCCTGTGGTCCCCAAAAGCGGAGTGGCCAGCAGTGCAGGAAACAGCTGAATGATCTCCTATTCCAACATGGGAAGATCCTCACTGCAGCCTCATACTCTTGTATGGGTCACAGGCAGTCTAAAAGTTCGAGCCACAGGAATGTCACACACAGTCAGCAGATGGAACATCAGCCATTTTAAGCTCTCCATCTTACATAAATTCCTGGACAAATCATTTACTGGGGAAAGCTCAGCAGTGACGTTAAGCAGTGACGTTAAGCATGTTGCCTTCTGAACTGTTCTTTCATCCACCGCGTTCATCGCCAATATTTCTGCAGCATAAAATTGCCAACAACAAAAAAGAGAGCATTCCAGCACTGGAGGGGGCACCCCTGAGATCCCTACCCTCTCACGCTTCATGGAACAGGCCGCAGAACTTGCAGGAGAGGAGAGAGATCGTTCCTGTGCAGAAAGCGAGATTGACCTCCCCAAACAAGTCAGTGAAGATGCATCCAGTATACATCGACAAGATATGGGAATGATTGCGAGTGATTCAAAATAAGTACTCCTGTTTGAGTGCTGTTGCGGGGAGCAGCCTACCTGGGGGAAGCAACAGTGGCCGTGCCTCCGGCGCAGAGTCCGGCCCAGCAGCTCAGAAGGGGAGGGAAAGGGAGGATGAGCAAACTGACCACAGCACCAGGGTACAGGGAGTGGGGGGAGAAAAAAAGAAATGTTGTAGAAATTGGGGATAGTACACTTTTGGATGCTGTTGGGGGGAACGACTTAGCAGGGGTAAGCCATGGTGTACAGGTCACTGGCTCAGAGTCTGTCCTTGTGGCTCAGAAGGGAAGGGGGGAGAGGAGTAGAGGATTAGTCATTGGGGACTCCATAGTTAGAGGGACGGATAGGAGATTCTGCGGGAACGAGAGAGACTCGCGGTTGGTGTGTTGCCTCCCAGGAGCCAGAGTCCATGATGTCTCGGATCGTGTTTTCGAAATCCTTAAGGGGGAGGGGGACCAGCCCCAAGTTGTGGTTCACATAGGCACTCAAGACATAGGTAGGAAAAGGGATGGGGATGTAAGGCAGAAATTCAGGGAGTTAGGGTGGAAGCTTAGGGCGAGAACAAACAAAGTTGTTATCTCTGGTTTGTTACCCGTGCCACGTGATAGTGAGGAGAGGAATAGGGAGAGAGAACAGTTGAACACGTGGTTACAGGGATGGTGCAGGAGGGAGGGTTTCAGATACCTGGACAATTGGGGCTCTTTCTGGGGTAGGTGGGACCTCTACAAACAGGATGGTCTGCACTTGAACCAGAGGGGTACCAATATCTTGCGGGGGGGGGGGGGGGGGGGGGTGGGGGGGGTTGGGGGGGGGGGGGGGGGGGGAATTTGCTAATGCTCTTCGGGAGGGTTTAAACTAATTCAGCAGGGGGATGGGTACCTGAATTGTAGCTCCAGTGTACAGGAGGTTGAGAGTAGTGAGGTCATGGATGAGGTTTCAGAGTCGCAGGAGTGGACTGGCAGGCAGGAAGGTGGTTTGAAGTGTGTATACTTCAACGCCAGGAGCATCCGGAATAAGGTGGGTGAGCTTGCAGCATGGGTTGGTACCTGGGATTTCGATGTTGTGGCCATCTCAGAGACATGGATAGAGCAGGGACAGGAATGGTTGTTGCAGGTTCCGGGGTTTAGATGTTTCAGTAAGTGCAGGGAAGGTGGTAAAAGAGGGGGAGGTGTGGCATTGTTAGTCAAGGACTGTATTACGGTGGCATGAAAGGACATTTGATGAGGACTCGTCTACTGAGGTAGTTTGGGCTGTGGTTAGAAACAGGAAAGGAGAGGTCACCCTGTTGGGAGTTTTTTATAGACCTCCGAAAAGCTCCAGAGATGTAGAGGAAAGGATTGCAAAGATGATTCTGGATAGGAGCGAAAGTAACAGGGTAGTTGTACTGGGGGACTTTAACTTTACAAATATTGACTGGAAAAGCTATAGTTCGAGTACTTTAGAGGGGTCAGTTTTTGTCCAATGTGTGCAGGAGGGTTTCCTGACACAGTACATAGATAGACCAACAAGAGGCAAGGCCACATTGGATTTGGTACTGGGTAATGAACCAGGCCAGGTGTTAGATTTGGAGGTAGGTGAGCACTTTGGTGATAGTGACCACAATTCGATTACATTTACCTGAGCAATGGAAAGGGATAGGTATATACCAAAGGGCAAGAGTTATAGCTGGGGGAAAGGAAATTATGATGCGATTAGGCGAGATTTAGGTGGCATAGGTTGGGGAAGGAAACTGCAGGGGATGGGCACAATTGTAATGTGGAGCTTGTTCAAGGAACAGCTACTACGCGTCCTTGATAAATATGTACCTGTCAGGCAGGGAGGAAGCAGTCGTGTGAGGGAACCGTGGTTTACGAAAGAGGTTGAATCTCTTCTGAAGAGGAAGAAGGAGACTTATGTTAAGGTGAGACGTGAAGGCTCAGTTAGGGCACTTGAGAGTTACAAGTTAGCCAGGAAGGACCTAAAGAAAGAGTTAAGAAGAGCCAGGAGGGGACATGAGAAGTCTTTGGCAGGTAGGATCAAGGAAAACCCTAAAGCTTTCTATAGGTATGTCAGGAGTAAAAGAATGACTAGGGTAAGATTAGGGCCAGTCAAGGACAGTAGTGGGAAGTTGTGCGTGGAGTCTGAAGAGATGGGAGAGGCACTAAATGAATATTTTTCGTCGGTATTCACACTGGAGAGGGACAGTGTTGTCGAGGGGAGTACTGAGATGCAGGCTGTTGGACTGGACGGGATTGAGGTTCAGAAGGAGGAGGTGTTAGCAATTCTGGAAAGGGTAAAAATAGATAAGTCCCCTGGGCCGGATGGGATTTATCCTAGGATTCTCTGGAAGGCTAAAGAGGAGATTGCAGAGCATTTGGCTTTGATCTTTGTGTCGTCATTGTCTACAGGAACAGTGCCAGAAGACTGGAGGAGAGCAAATGTTGTCCCCTTGTTCAAGAAGGGGAGTAGGGACAACCCTGGTAATTATAGACCGGTGAGCCTTACTTCTGTTGTGGGCAAAGTTTTGGAAAGGATTATGAGAGATAGGATTTACAATAATCTAGAAAGGAATAATTTGATTAGGGATAGTCAGCACGGTTTTGTGAAGGGTAGGTCGTGCCTCACAAATCTTATTGAGTTCTTTGAGAAGGTGACCAAAGAGGTGGATGAGGGTAAAGCGGTTGATGTGATGTGGTGTATATGGATTTCAGCAAAGCGTTTGATAAGTTTCCCCATGGTGAGCTATTGCAGAAAATACGGACACATGGGATTGCGGGTGATTTAGTGGTTTGGATCAGGAATTGGCTAGCTGTAAGAAAACAGAGGGTGGTCGTTGATGGGAAATATTCATCCTGGAGTTCAGTTACTAGTGGTGTACCGCAAGGATCTGTTTTGGGGCCACTGCTGTTTGTCATTTTTATAAATGACCTGGATGAGGGTGCAGAAGGATGGATTAGTAAATTTGCAGATGACACTAAAGTCGGTGGAGTTGTTGACAGTGCGGAGGGAAGTGGCAGGTTACAGAGGGAAATAGATAAGCTGCAGAGCTGGGCTGAGAGGTGGCAAGTGGAGTTTAATGCGGAAAAGTGTGAGGTGATTCACTTTGGAAGGAGTAACAGGAATACAGAGTACTGGGCTAATGGTAAGATACTTGTTAGTGTGGATGAACAGAGGGATTTGGGTGTCCACGTGCATAGATCCCTGAAAGTTGGCACCCAGGTTGATAGGGTTGTTAAGAAGGCATACGGTGTGTTAGCTTTTATTGGTAGAGGGATTGAGTTTCGGAGCCATGAGGTCATGCTGCAACTGTACAAAACTCTGGTGCGGCTGCACTTGGAGTATTGCGTACAGTTCTGGTCGCCGCATTATGGGAAAGATGTGGAAGTGTTGGAAAGGGTGCAGAGGAGATTTACCAGGATGTTGCCTGGTATGGTGGGAAGATCATATGAGGAAAGGCTGAGGGACTTGAGGTTGTTTTCGTTATAGAGAAGAAGGTTAAGAGGTGACTTAATAGAGGCATACAAGATGATCAGAGGATTAGATAGGGTGGACAGTGAGAACCTTTTTCCTCGGATGGTGATGGCTAACACGAGGGGACATAGCTTTAAATTGAGGGGTGAGAGATTTAGGACAGATGTTAGAGATAGGTTCTTTACACAGAGAGTGGTGAGGGCGTGGAATGCCCTGCCTGCAGCAGTAGTGGACTCGTCAACATTAAGAGCATTCAAATGGTTATTGAATAAACATATGGATGATATTGGAATCGTGTAGATTAGAGGGGCTTTAGCTTGGTTTCACTGGTCGGCGCAACATCGAGGGCCGAAGGGCCTGTACTGCGCTGTAATGTTCTAATGTTCTTGTGATCTTTGTGACCCTGCTCAATCAATCACTCATTCTCTCTTTTCTCTATTCCAGCAAGCAAAGGAGCAGGATGTCATCCGTTGAACACCGCAGGCCCAGCCCCAGACTATCTCTAAGGAGGAAGCAGAGGTATCCTCAGAGGAAGCACCATCACTGTGTTCACCTGCACCCATCCCCAGCATAGATACACAAACCTCAGTGGGACCTCATTCTAAAGGAGGCCTGGGTTCACAATCTGGTCACAGACACAGGTCCACAGCTGGCTGAGGTAGTGACAGCTGAGGCCTCTGACACTCAGAAGCCTGTTGAAGACCAGGCTCCTGCTGAGTCTGAATCTGATGATGAGCCTCTGGACTTGGCTTTTACAGACCTTTAACAGAGCTGCAGAAACTGGCAGGGGAACATCAGGCAGAGTTGTCAGAGTTGTCCACAGACTGGACTGAACGGTGAAGGAGTCATAGAGTCATGGAGGTTTACAGCATGGAAACAGGCCCTTCGGCCCAACTTATCCATGCCACCCTTTTTTTTTAAACCCCTAAGCTAATACCAATTGCCCGCATTTGGTCCATATCCCTCTATACCCATCTTACCCATGTAACTGTCTAAATGCTTTTTAAAAGACAAAATTGTAACCATCTCTACTACTACGTCTGGCAGCTTGTTCCAGACACTCACCACCCTCTGTGTGAAAAAATTGCCCCTCTGGACACCTTTGTATCTCACCCCTCTTACCTTAAACCTATGCCCTCTAGTTTTAGACTCCCCTACCTTTGGGAAAAGATATTGACTTTCTAGCTGATCTCTGTCCTTCATTATTTTGTAGACCTCTGTAAGATCACCCCTCAGCCTTCTACGCTCCAGAGAAAAAAGTCCCAGAATACCCAGCCTCTCCTTATAACTCAAACCATCAAGTCCCGGTAGCACCCTAGTAAATCTTTTTTGCACTCTTTCTCGTTTAATAATATCCTTTCTATAATAGGGTGACCAGAGCTGTACACAGTATTCCAAATGTGGCCTTACCAATGTCTTGTACAACTTCAACAAGACGTCCCAACTCCTGTATTCAATGTTCTGACCAATGAAACCAAGCATGCTGAATGCCTTTTTCACCACTCTGTCCACCTGTGACTCCACTTTCAAGGAGCTATGAATCTGTACCCCGAGATCTCTTTGTTTTGGAACTCTCCCGAACACCCTCCCATGAATTGAGTAAGTCCTGCCCTGGTTCGATCTACCAAAATGTATCACCTTGCATTTCTCTAAATTAAACTCCATCTGCCATTCGTCAGCCCACAGGCCCAATTGATCAACATCCCGTTGCAATCCAAGATAACCTTCTTCACTGTCCACTATGCCACCAATCTTGGTGTCATCTGCAAACTTACTAACCATGCCTCCTATTTTCTCATCCAAATCATTAAAATAAATCAACGGCGGGTGGGGTGGCAGAGAGAGAAACAGTTCGAAGAGTTACCCATCCTGGGCCCCCCACTAACTCCCAATAACCTGTGGCCTGAATATTCAGCGTCATGAGTCTGGACACTGGGAACCCAACATCAATCCCGGTGCCATGCATCACCTCAGTGAGTTGCTTACTGTTGACATCCTTGCTACAGCAGGGTGGGTGTGTGGGAGTGCCCATTGAGGACCCTTTAAGCATAGACATGGGTGCAACCACTGCATTGTCATCCAGGTATGTGTTGCAGTTCAGCCAGACCAGGGAGGGGCAGCCTCCCAACCAGCACGAGATGGGTTCCCATTGAAGGCAGCACCACAGAATCCATGCAATGTGAGAGGATGTGTTAACTCCTGTTGACCCCCCTTGATTGGGCAGCAGCTGCCAGACCTGCTGCCTGTTACTGTTAGTGGGGCCTGCGACGTAAGGTCTGGAGTCAGCCACAGTGCCTGTCCAACAGACGGATAGCAAAGAAGCAGGTCGATATTCATGGGGTTGGTGGTGGATCTCGGGGGTCCCATGGCAGTCATGAACAATGCACACACCATGGGCTTGGAGTCAGTGGCGACCTTGACTTGCAGACTCCTAGACTGGCTTGGGCTCCCCAAACCCCAGCACCTATGAAGCCCCCTATCCACCCAACAACTTTGAAGTGCCTGAGGATCCCCATGCAGTCCGGGGGCTGCGCTCAATGGAACTTACCTCCTTGCTCCCCTTCGCTACTGCTGTGCCTGGCCCAGACTTTTATAGCCCATCAGAGATTTGCACCAGCATGACATCATGCTGGAGAGGGAGTGAAAGGTATGGGGGGAGGAAAGGGCTGTGCCAAACTTGCTAAAGATATGTTAATCAATTCAAATACATGGATATTGACATTGTACCTATTTGGGTGCGATGCTGTTCGCACTGGAAAAAAATTGCCTGAGAGGATCTCGAACCATCTGATGCAAGGCATGAATTCGATTTTTCAGCTCCCGCTCAATTTTCCCTCCCCACTACACTAATTGACCAGCGCAGCGGGTCGGAAAGATCGCACCCTTAGAATTTCTTTGGAAAGATTGCACCCTGTACAATTTCAAGAAGGAATTGGAAAAAGCTCTTGGTGCTAAAGGAACCAAAGCATATGGGAGGAATGCAGGCACAGATTACTGAGTTGAATTGTCAGCCATCATCATAAGAGTGGTGGAGCCAAATGGCCTTATCCTGTTCCTATTTTCTTTGTTTCTATGGTTAGAAAGGTTATGAGGTAGCATATGCACAGCAGTGCCATGGGTTTTCACTCCTTGTATATACTTCTCACTTCTGTAAAAAGTATTCAATCTATCCACCTCCAAGTCTCATGGATTCCATTTCTATTCAGTCGGCATCAATTGTTTGTGGTACTTTAAGGGTCCAGAAATAGCCCCCAATGAAACCCCATTAGGTTCTTTCGTTGCATAGATTCTCCCACAATTTCCCCGCAGTGAGTGGTCTAGAATTCTACATCCACAACATCAGACAATGCACATCATTCGTCACAGTGCTGCCTGGCCAATATTCCTGTCTGACTCTTTCTCAGGTTGTGGAGATGCCGGCATTGGACTGGGGTGAACACAGTAAGAGTTTTAACAACATCAGGTTAAAGTCCAACAGGTTTATTTGGTAGCAAATGCCATTCGCATTCGGAGCGCTGCTCCTTCGTCAGATGGAGTGGATATCTGCTAATGGCATTTGCTACCAAATAAACCTGTTGGACTTTAACCTGGTGTTGTTAAAACTCTTACTGTCTTTCTCAGGTGAACATGCTTTGGCTTTGGGAGAATTGCTCCTTAAGGTTATTGATTTAAATGTTGCGGTTGCACTGATGTCTGTTGTTTGTGGTTAGCCCAAGTAGTGATCGCAACTGACGTCATATTCACATGTCCAAAATGTCATTGGAAATGTCTTTTACTTTATGAAAATATGTTTTTGAATAAAACACCTGGTAATCTTAGAAACTCATAGGTTGCCATGCCTGTCTCTCTGCAGGTAGGTGTAATGTCTGTGTTTAAGGCTGAACATTATTCTTTGCTGGCTTCTTGCTCTCTTTACACATGGCAATGAGCTTGGCAAGTAAGGATCCATTGGGAACCTCACACATGACTGCAAAAGGTGAGAGGTGTGTGTGTTCATCTTGATAACAGCTTCTCCTGTCCTGGAATCTTCACTAGGACTCGCATTGCTACTTAGCGGGGCTTAACATGTGCCCAATGTAAAGGCACAGCACTCAGTTTAATGTGGAATTCAGAACAGTGTTCTGATTGCCTTAGGACAGCAATGGTTTTTGGGACCTGAACATCTCAAGGATTGTGATATTCACAAATCAATACACAAGGGCCCATGAAGTGTAGTTATTGGCTGTTTTTTGTATTCATTGGTTGTGGCAGCCCAACCCTAATTGGACACTTGACGATCTGGAATGTACTGCCTGGGAGTGGGGCAGAATTATCATTTAAGAAGTACCTGGATGAGCACTTGGCACGCCATAACCTTCAAGGCTGTGGGCCCAATGCTGGTAAATAGGATTAGGTGGGAGGTCAGGTGTTTCTCGCGTGTCGGTGCAGGCTGAAGGGCTTTTTCTGCACTGTGACTTGCTAGGACATTTTAGAGGACAGTTAGGGTCCAATTACATTGCTGTGGGTCTGGAGCCATAGAATCCCTACAGTGCAGAAGGAGGCCATTTAGTCCATCAAGCCTGCACCGACAACAATCCCACCCAGGCCCTATCCCTGTAACCCCACATATTTACCCTGCTAGTTCCCCTGACATTAAGGGGCAATTTAACATGGTCAATCAACCTAACCCGTACATCTTTGGACTGTGAAGGGAAACCGAAGCACCTGAAGGAAACCCACGCAGACACAGGGAGAATGTGCAAACTCCACACAGACAGTGACCCAACACCGGAATTTATACCCAGTCCCTCATTACTGTGAGGCAGCAGTGCTAACCACGGTGCCACATACTGCCTTTTTTAGTCACATAGATTAAATTCCTTGCAATTGTATGTGTTGGTGAGGCCGCACGTGGTTTTGCTCCCCTTAAAAGGGATATAGTAACATTGGAGGCAGTCCAAAGGAGATTTATCAATCTAATTCCTGGAATTAGAGGGTTGTCCAATGAGGAGAGACTAAATAGACTGGGTCTGTATTCCTTGGAGTTTAGAAAAGTGAGGGGTGACCTTATTCAAACATATAAGGTCCTGAGGGGCCTTGACAAGGTAGATGGGAAGATGTTTTCACCAGTGAGGAACCCTCGAACAATAAAGGGCCAGTCATTTAAAACTGAGGTGCGCAGAAATTTCTTCTTTCAGAGGGTGGTGAATCTCTGGAATTCTCTGCCCCAAAGAGTGGTGGAGGCTGGATCATTAGAAGTATTTAAAGTGGAAGTGGATAAATATTTGTTAGATAGAGGAATAGAGGGCTATGGGGAAATGGTACACAAAAGAAGTTGAATCATAGAAACCCTAGAGTACAGAAGGAGGCCATTCGGCCCATTGAGCCTGCACTGACAACAACCCCACCCAGGGCCTATCGCTGTAACCCCCCACATCCCACATATTTATTCTAAAGGGCAATTTAGCATTGCCAATCCACCTAACCTGCACATCTTTGGACTCTGAGAGGAAACCAGAGCACCCAGAGGAAACACACGCAGACACGGGGAGTACGTGCAAACTCCACACAGACAAGTGTATAGATGAGGGTAGTGCAGTTGATGTAGTTTACATGGATTTCAGCAAAGCCTTTGACAAAGTCCCACATCGGAGACTTATCAAGAAGACAAACGCACATGGGAGACAGGGTGATATGAGAAGGTGAATTCACAATTGGCTTAGCAGTAGGAGACAGACGTTGATGACAGGCGATTGCTTTAGTGACTGGAGGCCAGTGACCAGTGGAGTATCACAGGAATCCGTGCTGGGCCCCCTATTCATAGAAACCCTACAGTGTAGAAAGAGGCCATTTGGCCCATCGAGTCTGCACCGACCACAATCCCACCCAGGCCCTACCCCCATATTCACCCGCTGATCCCTCTAACCTGCGTATCACAGGACACTAAGGGGCAATTTTAGCACGGCCAATCAACCTAACCCGCACATCTTTGGACTGTGGGAGGAAACTGGAGCACCCAGAGGAAACCCACGCAGACACGAGGAGAATGTGCAAACTCCACACAGACAGTGACCCGAGCCGGGAATCGAACCCAGGCCCCTGGAGCTGTGAAGCAACAGTGCTAACCACTGTGCTACCGTGCCGCCCTTTATATATTTGTTCGTCATTTATATAAATGACATCGATCACTATGTGGGGGGTACGATCAGTGAGTTTACCGATGGCACAAAGATTGGCAGGGTGGTTAACAGTGAGGTTGAGTGTCTTGGGTTACAGGAAGATATAGACAAGATGGTCAAATGGGCAGATAAGTGGCAGATGGAATTTAACCCTGAAAAGTGTGTATGATAGACTTTGGAAGGAGTAATTTGACAAGGAAGTATACAATGAAAGGTCTGACACTGGGAAGTTCCGAAGAACAAAGGGACCTTAGCGCGTTTGTCCATAGATCTCTGAAGGTGGAAAGGAAGGTTAATAGGGTGGTGAAAAAGGCATATGGCACACTCGCCTTTATCAATCAGGGTGTAGATTACAAAAGCAGAGAGGTCGTGACGGAGTTGTATAGAACTTTGGTGAGGCCACAGCTGGAGTACTGTGTGCAGTTCTGGTCGCTACATTACAGGAAGGACGTGAATGCACTGGAGGGGGTGCGGAGGAGATTTACCAGGATGCTGCCTGGGATGGAACATTTAAGTTATAAAGAGAGGTTGGATAGGCTTGGGTTGTTTTCGTTGGAGCAGAGAAAACTGAGCGGCGACCTGAATGAGGTGTTCAAAATTATGAGAGGCATGGATAGAGTGGATAGGGAGCAAATGTTCCCGTTAACTAAAGGGTCAGTTACGAGGGGACACAACTTAACAGTGAGGGGTGGGAGGTTTCGGGGGGATTTGAGGAAAAGCTTTTTTACCCAGAGGGTGGTGGTGGTCTAGAATGTACTGCCTGGGAGGGTAGTGGAGGCGGGATGCTTCACATCCTTTAAAAAGTGCCTGGATGAGTACTTGACATGCCATAACATTCAGGGTGATGGGCCAAGTGCTGGCAAGTGGGATTAGGTGGGCAGGTCAGGGCCTTTCATATGGGGTTGCTAAAGGGTGTGTGTGAAGGGAGTACTGATCAGATTCCAAAGCAGCTATATGTTAGAACATAGAACATAGAACATAACAGCGCAGTACAGGCCCTTCGGCCCTCGATGTTGCGCCGACCAGTGGAACCAATCTAAAGCCTCTCTAATCTATACTATTCCAATATCATCCATATGTTTATCCAATAACCATTTGAATGCTCTTAATGTTGACGAGTCCACTACTGCTGCAGGCAGGGCATTCCACGCACTTACTACTCTCTGAGTAAAGAACCTCCCTCTAACATCTGTGCTATATCTCTCACCCCTCAATTTAAAGCTATGTCCCCTCGTGCTAGCCATCACCATCCGAGGAAAAAGGCTCTCACTATCCACCCTATCTAATCCTCTGATCATCTTGTATGCCTCTATTAAGTCACCTCTTAACCTTCTTCTCTCTAACGAAAACAACCTCAAGTCCCTCAGCCTTTCCTCATACGATTTTCCCACCATACCAGGCAACATCCTGGTAAATCTCCTCTGCACCCTTTCCAACACTTCCACATCACAAGTGTGTTGATGAAGGTAGGGCAGTTGATGTCATATACATGGATTTTACGTTTGATAAGGTTGCCCATGGTCGGCTTATGATGAAAGTGAGGAGGTGTGCGATAGAGGGAAAGTTGGCCGATTGGATAGGTAACTGGCTGTCTGATCGAAGACAGAGGGTGGTGGTGGATTGAAAATTTTCGGATTGGAGGCAGGTTGCTAGCAGAGTGCCACAGGGGTCAGTGCTTGGTCCTCTGCTCTTTGTGATTTTTATTGATGACTTAGAGGAGGGGGCTGAAGAGTGGATCAGTAAATTTGCTGATGACACCAAGATTGGTGGAGTAGTGGATGAGGTGGAGGGCTGTTGTAGGCTGCAAAGAGACATAGATAGGATGCAAAGCTGGGCTGAAAAATGGCAAATGGAGTTTAACCCTGATAAATGCGAGGTGATTCATTTTGGTAGGACTAATTTAAAAGGTGGGGTTCTGAAGACTGTGGAGGAACAGAGAGATCTTGGGGTCCATATCCACAGATCTCTAAAGGTTGCCACTCAAGTGGATAGAGCTGTGAAGAAGGTGTATAGTGTGTTAGCTTTTATTAACAAGGGGTTGGAGTTTAAGAGCCGTGGAGTTATGCTGCAACTGTACAGGACCTTGGTGAGACCACATTTGGAATATTGTGTGCAGTTCTGGTCACCTCACTATAAGAAGGATGTGGAAGCGCTGGAAAGAGTGCAGAGGATATTTACCAGGATGCTGCCTGGTTTGGAGGGGAGGTCTTATGAGGAAAGGTTGAGGGAGCTAGGGCTGTTCTCTCTGGAGCGGAGGAGGCTGAGGGGAGACTTAATAGAGGTTTATAAAATGATGAAGGGGATAGATAGAGTGAACGTTCAAAGACTATTTCCTCGGGTGGATGGAGCTATTACAAGGGGGCATAACTATAGGGTTCGTGGTGGGAGATATAGGAAGGATATCAGAGGTAGGTTCTTTACGCAGAGAGTGGTTGGGGTGTGGAATGAGAACATTTAAGCGGTTATTGGATAGGCACATGGAGCACACCAGAATGATAGGGAGTGGGATAGCTTGATCTTGGTTTCAGATAAAGCTCGGCACAACATCGTGGGCCGAAGGGCCTGTTCTATGTTCTATGTTCTATCTTTCCAATAATGCAGCGACCAGAACTGTACGCAATACTCCAAATGCGGCCGCACCAGAGTTTTGTACAGTTGCAGCATGACCTCCTGGCTCCGAAACTCAATCCCTCTACCAATAAAAGCTAACACACCGTACACCTTCTTAACAACCCTATCAACCTGGGTGCCAACTTTCAGGAATCTATGCACATGGACACCCAGATCCCTCTGTTCATCCACACTACCAAGTATCTTACCATTAGCCCAGTACTCTGTATTCCTGTTACTCCTTCCAAAGTGAATCACCTCACACTTTTCCGCATTAAACTCCACTTGCCACCTCTCAGCCCAGCTTTTCAGCTTATCTATTTCCCTCTGTAACCTGCCACTTCCCTCCGCACTGTCTACAACTCCACCGACTTTAGTGTCATCCGCAAATTTACTAATCCATCCTTCTACGCCCTCATCCAGGTCATTTATAAAAATGACAAACAGCAGTGGCCCCAAAACAGATCCTTGCGGTACACCACTCGTAACTGAACTCCAGGATGAATATTTCCCATCAACTACCACCCTCTGTTTTCTTACAGCTAGCCAATTCCTGATCCAAACCACTAAATCACCCTCAATCCCATGTGTCCGTATTTTCTGCAAAAGCTTACCATGGGGAACCTTTTCAAACGCTTTGCTGAAATCTGTATACACCACATCAACCGCTTTACCCTCATCCACCTCTTTGGTCACCTTCTCAAAGAACTCAATAAGGTTTGTGAGGCACGACCTACCCTTCACAAAACCGTGCTGACTATCCCTAATCAAATGATTCCTATCTCTTATAATCCTTTCCAATACTTTGCCCACAACAGAAGTAAGGCTCACCGGTCTATAATTACCAGGGTTGTCCCTACTCCCCTTCTTGAACAAGGGGACAACATTTGCTCTCCTCCAGTCTGCTGGCACTGTTCCTGTAGACATTGATGACACAAAGATCAAAGCCAAAGGCTCTGCAATCTCCTTTCCAGCCTCCCAGAGAATCCTAGGATAAATCCCATCCGGCCCAGGGGACTTATCTATTTTTACCCTTTCCAGAATTGCTAACACCTCCTCCTTATGAACATCAATCCCATCCAGTCCAACAGCCTGCATCTCAGTACTCCCCTCGACAACACTGTCCCTCTCCTGTGTGAATACCGATGAAAAATATTCATTTAGTGCCTCTCCTATCTCTTCAGACTCCACGCACAACTTCCCACTACTGTCCTTGACTGGCCCTAATCTTACCCTAGTCATTCTTTTACTCCTACATACCTATAGAAAGCTTTAGGGTTTTCCTTGATCCTACCTGCCAAAGACTTCTCATGTCCCCTCCTGGCTCTCCTTAACTCTTTCTTTAGGTCCTTCCTGGCTAACTTGGAACTCTCAAGTGCCCTAACTGAGCCTTCACGTCTCACCTTAACATAAGTCTCCTTCTTCCTCTTCACAAGAGATTCAACCTCTTTCGTAAACCACGGTTGCCTCACACGACTGCTTCCTCCCTGCCTGACAGGTACATATTTATCAAGGACGCGTAATAGCTGTTCCTTGAACAAGTTCCACATTACAATTGTGCCCATCCCCTGCAGTTTCCTTCCCCAACATATCTAAATCTCGCTAAATCTCGCCTAATCGCATCATAATTTCCTTTCCCCCAGCTTGCCCTTTGGTATATACCTATCCTTTTCCATTGCTAACGTAAACGTAATCGAATTGTGGTCACTGTCACCAAAGTGCTCACCTACCTCCAAATCTAACACCTGGCCTGGTTCATTACCCAGTACCAAATCCAATGTGGCTTCGCCTCTTTTTGGTCTATCTACATACTGCGTCAGGAAGCCTTCCTGCACACACTGGACAAAAACTGACCCCTCTAAAGTACTCGAACTATAGCTTTTCCAGTCAATATTTGTAAAGTTAAAGTCCCCCAGTACAACTACCCTGTTACTTTCGCTCCTATCCAGAATCATCTTTGCAATCTTTTCCTGTACATCTCTGGAACTTTTCGGAGGTCTATAAAAAACTCCCAACAGGGTGACCTCTCCTTTCCTGTTTCTAACCTCAGCCCAAACTACCTCAGTAGACGAGTCCTCATCAAATGTCCTTTCTGCCACCGTAATACAGTCCTTGACTAACAATGCCACACCTCCCCCTCTTTTACCACCTTCCCTGCACTTACTGAAACATCTAAACCCCGGAACCTGCAACAACCATTCCTGTCCCTGCTCTATCCATGTCTCTGAGATGGCCACAACATCGAAATCCCAGGTACCAACCCATGCTGCAAGTTCACCCACCTTATTCCGGATGCTCCTGGCGTTGAAGTATACACACTTCAAACCACCTTCCTGCCTGCCAGTACACTCCTGTGACTCTGAAACCTCATCCATGACCTCACTACTCTCAACCTCCTGTACACCGGAGCTACAATTCAGGTACCCACCCCCCTGCTGAATTAGTTTAAACCCTCCCGGTTAGGCTTCTAGTTAGCCGTGGTGTAATCCCTTCCAATAATGATTCCACCAGTAAGACATATGGTGAGTACTGTTAATTCCATAATTACTACGAGAGTATTGAACCTGTGGGTTATTTTCTCACTGAGGTTGAAAGTGATTGGGGCGTTCACACAGCAAAGGTGAAGAAACTGTTGATTGTGAGAACTTATCAGCATTTTACTCCTGAATCTTGTAGCTAACAGGTTGTCACGAGCACATCTGTCACATTGTACCGCTGCAATAACCTCTATGTGGTTCATCTAAATCCTCACTCTTTTCTGATCCATCCCCTTCAATGTCCTCCTCTTCAATGGAGTCATCTCAGTCCTCTTTTTCTGTTTCAGGCAACATGCCCCCATTTGCTACGTAAGGTTATACAGGGCGCAGCAAACATTGATTTTATTAAAAAAATAATTTATGGGATGTGGGTGTCGCTGGCTAGGCCGGCATTTATTGCCCATCCCTAATTGCCCTTCAGAAGGTAGTGGTGTACTGCCTTCTTGAACCGTAAGAAGTCTCACAACACCAGGTTAAAGTCCAACAGGTTTATTTGGTAGCAAATACCATAAGCTTTCGGAGATTGCTGCTCCTTCGTCAGATGGAGTGGTCTCTGTTCTCCAACAGTGCACAGACACAGAAATCAAGTTACAGAATACTAATTAGATTTGCATTCTTCTAGATATGGAGATGCCTGTATTGGACTGGGGTGGACAAGATGAGAAGTCGCACGACACCAGGTTATAGACCAAGTTTATTTGAAATCACAAGCTTTCGGAGCACTGCTCCTTTGTCATGCACCTGTTTTTATAATTTAACCAATGATAATATTGTAATCTGCTATAATGTAACCAATGGTAACATGCTATGATGGTCAGCTGACCTGGTATAAATAGAAAGCAGATGGGCATTGTGGGAGCTTGTGTGGCCCAGGACGTGGCCTGGGTGTTGATGGAATGGAGTTTATTTATTAAACCTTTTTCTTTGATTTACTTTATGAAGTTAGTTTTTTTTATTGTTTGCAACTGAAGGTCTTTACTGCCGGATGAAAATTTGTGTGCTGCGAACGTTACTTGCCACTTGTCAGCCCAAGCCTGGATATTGTCCAGGTCTTGCTGCATTTGGACGGTGACCGCTTCAGTATCTGAGGAGTCACAAATGATATTGAACATTGTGCAGCCATCAGCAAGCATCACCACTTCTGACCTTATGATGGAAGGAAGGTGCTTACCCCAGTCCAGATGAAGCAGCGGAAGATGGTTGGGCTGAGGAGACTACCCTGAGGAACTCCTGCAGTGATATCCTCGAGCTGAGATGATTGGTTTCCAATTATCACAACCTTCTTCCTTCATGCAAAGTATGACTCCAACCAGCAGAGATTTTACCCTTGATTCCCTTTGATTCCAATTTTGCGAAGGATCATTGATGCCACATTGAAATGCTGCCTTGATGTCAAGGGCAGGCACTCTCACCTGACCTCTAGCATTCAGCTCTTCTGCCCACATTTGAAAAAAGGCTGCAATGAGGCCCTACACAATCACTGCTTCCTAATTCCCATCCCTCCTGTTGCCATTCAGCCTCCAGCCATTACATTTGACACCATCACATTATTCATGTTGATATTCGTGTTCACCCCCATTCCTTACAATGTTGATGTTCCCATGTCCTTTCTCAATATGATCCTTCCCCTTCTTGAGGCCACCTGCATCCTTAGTTTCCAAGACCCCCACCCCCCACACAATGAGACCATCCAATACCCCCATGACTTTGCAATTGCCAGCTTACCAGATCCAGGTGCTTCCGCTACGGTTTCCTCTATCTCCCAATACCATGCATCAAACCCCCAGGGCCAAGTGTCCTAGTGGACTGACCATACCCTACACACCGTTCTGTGCATGACCAGTGAGGCCTTCTCCCACCCTTCTCCTCACTATCCAGAGGGGCCTTCTCCCACCCATGACCAGGGCCAGGATATGCATACCATGTAGGGCCCTCCAATATCGCCTGGAGGTTGTGGCCTCATTCCCAGGACAGTCACTTAAACATGCCCCTGACAGTGTGGCCTTATTCTTTGGGCAGTTTGTTATCGCTTCCCCAGACAGTATTTCACCCTTTTCCTCTGGCCCCCTTAGTCCTGCCTCCATCGATCCCCTCCCTGCTGGCCAGTGTTGGCACATCTTGTGCAGGAGACACTCAATGTATTTCAGTCACAGTGTAAAAGGAAGGGGAAACAGCATCTACTAACTTCCAACTGGTGGATCACAATTAAATTTCCTCGAACAGTATGTTACAGAACCTACAAGGGAGCAAGCTATCTTGGATCTGGTCCTGTGTAATGAGACAGGTAAAATTAATGATCTCCTTGTGAGGGATCCTCTTGGAATGAGTGATCACAATATGGTTGAATTTCTAACACAGATGGAGGGTGAGAAAGTAGGGTCCCAAACCAGTGTCCTCTGCTTGAACAAGGGGGATTACAATAGGATGAGGGCGGAGTTGGCTAATGTAGACTGGGAACACAGACTAATTGGTGGGACAGTTGAGGAACAGTGGAGGATTTTTAAGGAGATATTTCTCAGTACTCAGCAAAAATATATTCCAGTGAAAAAGAAGGAATGTAGAAAAGGGATAACCAGCCATGGATAACTAAGGAAATAAAGGAGAGTATCAAATTAAAAACCAATGCATACAGAGTGGCCAAAATTAGTGGGGAACTAGAAGATCGGGAAGGCTTTAAAAAACAACAAAGAACTACCAAGAAAGCAATAAAGAAAGGAAAGATAGATTATGAAAGTAAACTAGCACAAAATATAAAAACTGATAGTAAAAGTTTTTACAAATATATAAAACAGAAAAGAGTGGGCTAAAGTAAATGTTGGTCCCTTAGAAGATGAGAAGGGGGATTTAATAATAGGAAATGAGGAAATGGTCGAGGCCTTAAACAAGTTTTTTGTGTTGGTCTTCACAGTGGAGGACACAAATAGCATACCAATAATTGACGGTCATGGGACTGTAGAGGGTGAGGACCTTAAAACGATCACTATTACTAAAGAGGTAATGCTGGGTAGGCTAATGGGACTAAAGGTAGACAAGTCCCCTGGTCCGGATGGAATACATTTCAGGGTACTAAAAGAAACAGCAGAAGTAATAGCAAATGCATTAGTTGTAATTTATCAAAATTCACTGGTCTCTGGGGAGGTGCCAGCTGATTGGAAAACAGCTAATGTAACGCCACTGTTTAAAAAAGGAGGTAGACAAAAGGCAGGTAACTACAGGCCAGTTAGCTTAACACCCATAGTTGGGAAAATGCTGGAATCTATCATTAAGGAAGAAATACCAGGACACCTGGAAAAGAATGGTTCAATCAAGCAGACGCAGCATGGATTCATGAAGGGAAAGTCATGTTTGACTAATTTACTTTTTTGAGGATATAACAAGTGCGGTTGACAGGGGGGAACCGGTGGATGTGGTGTATTTAGATTTCCAGAAGGCATTCGATAAGGCGCCTCACAAAAGGTTGCTGCATAAGATAAAGGTACATGGAGTTGGGGGTAAAGTGTTAGCGTGGATTGAGGATTGGCTATCTAACAGAAAGCAGAAAGTCAGAATAAATGGGTGCTTTTCCGGTTGGCAATCAGTGACTAGTGGCGTGCCGCAGGGATCGGTGCTGGGGCCTCAACTATTTACCAGATACATAGACAATCTGGAGGAGGGGACCGAGTGTAGGGTAACAAAGTTTGCGGATGACACAAAGATGAGTGGGAAAGCAAATTGTGTGGAGGACACAGAGAGTCTGCAGAGAGATTTGGATAGGCTAAGTGAGTGGGCAAGGATCTGGCAGATGGAGTATAACATTGGTAAGTGTGAGGTTATCCACGTTGGAAGGAATAATAGTAAAATGGACTGTTATTTAAATGGTGAAAAATTACAACATGCTACTGTGCAGAGGGACCTGGGGGTCCTTGTGCATGAATCACAAAAACTCAGTTTGCAGGTGCAACAGGTAATCAAGAAGGCAAATGGAATGTTGGCCTATATCGCGAGAGGGATGGAGTATAAAAGCAGGGAGGTCATGCTGCAACTGTACAGGATATTGGTGAGTACCTAGAGTATTGTGTACAATTTTGGTCCCCTTATTTAAGAAAGGATATATTAGCTTTGGAGGGGGTACAGAGAAGGTACACCAGGTTGATTCCGGAGATGAGGGGGTTAGCTTATGAGGAGAGATTGAGTAGACTGGGCCTGTACTCATTGGAGTTTAGAAAGTTGAGGGGAGATCTTATTGAGACATATAAGATAATGAAGGGGCTAGACAGGGTAGAAGCAGCGAGGTTATTTCCACTTACAATGGAAACAAGAACTAGGGGGCATCACCTCAAAATACGGGGGAGTCAATTTAGAACAGAGTTGAGGAGGAACTTCTTCTCCCAGAAGGTAGTGAATCTTTGGAATTCTCTGCCCAATGAAGCAGTAGAGGCTACCTCGTTAAATGTGTTTAAGTCACAGATAGATAGATTTTTAACCATTAAGGGTATTAAGGGTTATGGGGAGCGGGCGGGTAAGTGGAACTGAACCCACTATCAGATCAGCCATGATCTTATTGAATGGCGGAGCAGGCTTGAGGGGCTAGATGGCCTACTCCTGCTCCTATTTTTTATGTTCTTATGTTCTTAAATTCCAGTGGACTGAGGCACAGAAGCTCTCAGTTCGTGTTTAATGAGCTTTAATAAACATCCTGGTGTATGCAGATGGATTTCCCAGGGTGGGTCCTTCCTGCTCCTCTCTAAATGTGGGACTTCTCTGAGAGTCAGAGCTGGGGCATCCCACCTATTTCTCCAACTCTTCACCACCATCAGGAAGTTGCAGAGGGTTGTACTAAATTCTGCCCAAAATTCCAGTCAAATCAGATTTTTATAAAGCTTCATCATTTCCTAGATTTTGTTCTCAATGCTTCAAATCCAGGATCCTCGATAACTTCTTCACCACTTTCTCAACCTTTCCCCTTACCTTCACCGTATGTCACCAGCTCCCTCTAATCTTGCACCACATTTAAAATTGTGCCCTTGTTTTATTCACCCTTGTTTGGTTTGTTCCCTCTCCTCATTCTTCTGACCAAAATCTATCATTTGCACTTCACCGTCACTTGTCCACCCATTCCACTGGCCTGTCTATATCTTCTTGAAGTCCATCACTATCTTCCTCAATGTTCACAAAATTTCAAAGTTTTCTGTTCTCTGCAAATTTTGAACGTTTTCTCTGTGGACCCAAATCTACATCATTAATATACATCATGAAAGTAATGGTCCTTGTACCGACCCTTGGAATTGCCACTGCATACCTTCATCCAGTCCAAACAGCAACTTCACCACTATTCTCTGTTTCCTATTCTTTAGCCATCTTCATATCCATACTGTCACTGTCCCTTTTATGCCATGGGCTTCAACTTTGCTGGAAAGTGTATTATGTGGAACTTCATCAGACTTTTTGGAAGTCCCTATGTACCACTCCCATCACATTATCCTCATCCATCCTCTGTTACCTCATCAAAAATCTCCATCAAGTTAGTTAAACAAATCCATGCTGGTTTTCCTTAATTAATCCATGCTCTGGTAAGGGACTGTTAAATTTGTCCTATATTGTTGTTTCTAAAAGCTGAGGTTAAATTGATTGCTGCAGTGTGGCACTTTCATAGAATCATAGAAACCCTACAGTGCAGAAAGAGGCCATTTGGCCCATCAAATCTACACCGACCACAATCCCACCCAGGCCCCACCCCGTATCCACCCGCTAATCCCTCTAACCAACGCATCTCAGGACACTGAGGGGCAATTTTTAGCATGGCCAATCAACCTAACCCGCACATCTTTGGACTGTGGGAGGAAACTGGAGCACCCGGAGAAAACCCACACAGACATGAGGAGAATGTGCAAACTCCACACAGACAGTGACCCAAGCCGGGAATTGAACCCAGGTCCCTGGAGCTGTGAAGCAGCAGTGCTAACCACTGTGCTACTGTGCTGCCCGTAACCACTGTGCTACCGTGCCGCCCGTGAGATTTGAAAGTCCAAATACACAGCATCAACCACAGTATCCTGATCAAACCTCTTTTTTACATCTTCCCAGTACCAGTCACAGGACCAGCCTACTCGATCAGTACAACTCCCATGACTCATTCCTTGGACACTCCACACAGTATAATCTATCGTGCATTGAACTCTGGGACAGTCAACTCGTAACACCCTCCATCATCATGACCTAACATTTAGGAAGTGAATGGAGGATTGACTCACCTCGACAGGTGAGTCTGGGATGGGGTCCCATGGAACACACGCTCCTGTTAGAATAGACAAACTGTTAGGAACATGACTACAAACACAATCCAATATCAGCAGCGTTTCATAATGATCACTCAAATCCAGGGATGATAAAAAGCCCTGAATGAACTTCCTCAAACAAACTACAATCTAATACTCAGACCTCAATGATTCCAAAGCACCTCAGAAACACATGAGCTGATTTCAATTGTTTTCACTTCTCTCTGACTTTTTCCTTCTTATTTATATCTCTCGAACTCTCCCTTCTTTTCTTTCCTTTTTTCTTTCTGTGTTTGAAACTGAAATTTCATAAATGTTTGTGGAAGAGCAGCACAATAAACTGGGTATGTCAAGATAAGTGTATGGTGTTACATTGTACAGTCTCACATTATACAATGTGTTTTTAAAATTTATTGATAGGATGATTATGTCGCTAGATAAGCCAGCATTTGTTACCCATCCCTAGTTGCCCTGGAGAAGGTGATAGTAAGTTGCCTTCTTGAACCACTGCAGTCCATGTAGTCTAACACCCACAGTGCTGTTAGGGAGGGAGGTCCAGGATTTTGACCCAGCGACAATGAAGGAACGGTGGAGAAATTTGTCCAAGTCAGGATGGTAAGTGCCTTGGAGGGGAACTTGCGGGTGGTGGTGTTCCCAGTTATCTGCTGCCGTTGTCCTCCTAGGTGTAGAGGCCTTGGGTTTTGAAGGTGTTATCAAAGGAGTCTTGTTGAGTTCCTGCAGTGCATCATGTGGAGGGTACACACTGCTGCCACTGTGCATCGGTGGTAGAGGGAATGAATGTTTAGGTTGCCAGAATCGAAACAAGAGACTCAGGATATTTATTCTCGGATAGTGCATAGCTGGGAATGAGTTACAGGTTCATAACGTGCTCAGGGGCTCATAACGTGCTTACCTCGTTCAGGCAGAAATAAAATCAGGTCTTCTGAAAACCCATGTTTCAATGCAGACTGTTTGAACTTTTCATTGATTTCCTTTTTGAGTTTCCGTGTCCTTCCTGTGAAAAGAGCACTCAGTTAAAGCTCCAGAAATCAACATTAGAAAGTGGTGTGTGAAAGAGCTGATGTAGAAGCACTTACCATACAGAGCTATTGACTTTGTCTGGTTTAGCTGTATCATTCTGCCATAGAATAGCAAAGCATATTCGTTGTAGTTGGTTTCAGTTACGCGAATATCTGCTGTGTTTGCATGAGCTGCAAAACAAACTCATTGGCTGTTTATTCACTTTTTTTGTTTGGTTTGTTCACTCTGTCCTTGCAACCTACCCCACCCACAACCTCCCTTTCCTGAACAAAATCCTTAAATTGTTATTGCCTCCCAAATCTGTTCCCATCTTTCCTGGAACTTCATGTTTGAATCTCTCCAATCAGGTTTTCACTCCTTCCACAAAACTGAAACACATCTCATCAAAATCACAAATGATATCCAATGTGACTGTGACAAAGGTAAACTTTCCGTCTTCATCATTCTCCAGTTGTCTGCAGTCTTTGGTACTGTTGGCCAAATCATTATCCTCCAACCCCTCTCCAGTCACCCAGCTGGATGGGACTGCTCTCACCTGGTTCCCATCTCAAGGGACGCTTGCAAGATCTTCTCTTCCTGCTCCTCTGGTGTCCCCCAAGGATCGATGCTTGGCACCACTTGTCCCTCACTCCCCCATCATGGTCATTGTTTACAAACTGCCCCTCTGTCACATCCTTTATAAATGCAATGTCAAGTTCCACATGTACTCTGATGACACCCAGCATTCTGTCCATATTCCAACTAGCCCTACGTCCGCTTCATCCATCACCCCTGTATTTGCTGAACTACATGATTCCCAAATGAGCTATAAACAAAAATTCTCATCATTGTTTTAAAATCACTCCCTGGCCTCACCCCTCCTTATCTCTAATCTCCTCCCACCCTCCAACCCTCCAAATTATTTGTACTGCCCCAATCCTGTATTCCTCAGCATCCCTTGTTTAATTCCTCTGTATCGGTGGATGAACCTTGAGTTTGCTGTGTTCTAAGCCCTGGAATTCCCTTCCTAAACTTCCCTGTGCTGTTCCTGTCCTGTGAGCGCTTGATGGGAACAGTGTAGAAGGAGCTTTACTCTGTATCTAACCTCGTGCTGTAGTTTCCTGGGAATGTTTGATAGAGACAGTGTAGAGAAAGTTTTATTCTTTCTGAACCATGCTCAATGTACCCTGGGAGCCTTTGACAGCACTTTCACAACTCACAACCTCTTCCATTTGGAAGGACAGGGCAGCAGAGACATGGGAGTACCACCACCTTCAAACTCCCCTTCAAGCCACACATCACTGTGACTTTTAACTATATCCAAGTTCCTCCCATTGAGCTCCCATGTATCTGTTGCCCTCTTTTTTCTAGTTGGTAGAAGTAACAGGTTTGGAGTATGCTGTTGAAGGAGCCTTGGTGAGTTGCCGCAGTGCATCTTGTAGATGGTACACACAGCCTCCACTGTGTGTTGGTGGTATAGGGTCTGAATGTTTCTGGATGGGGTGCCAATCAAGTGGACTACTTCAATCTGGATGGTGTCAAGCTTCTTGAGAGTTATTGGAGCTGCACACATCCAGACAAGTGGGGAGAATTCCATCACACTCCTGACTTGTGCCATGTAAATGATTTTGGAACATTGAGAATTGAGTTCTTCACCCCAGAATTCCCAGTTTCTGACATGCTCTTATAGCCACAGTATTTACATGGCTAGTACAGTTCAGTTTCTAATCAATAGTTACACACAGGTGTTGATATTAGGAGATTCAGTGATGGTAGTTTTGAGTTTATTTATTAGTGTCACAAGTAGGCTTACATTAACACTGCAATGAAGTTGCTGTGAAAATCCTCTAGTCGCCACATTCAGGCACCTATTCGGGTACACTGACGGAGAATTTAGCGTGACCAATGCACCTGACTAGAACATCTTTCAGACTGTGGGAGGAAACCAGAGCACCCGGAGAAAACACTCGCAGACACGGGGAGAATATGCAGACTCCACACAGACAGTGACCCAAGCTGGGAATCAAACCTGGATCCTTGGCACTGTGAGGCAGCAGTGCCACCGTGCCACCCTGCATGCCAGTAAATGTCAAGGGGGTGACAGTTAGATTCTCTTTTGTCAGAGATGGTCGTTGCCTGGCATTTGTGTGATATGAATGTAATTTGCCTCATATCAGCTCCAGCCTGAATGTTGTCCAAGTCTTGTTGCTTCTGGGAATAAACTGCTTCATAATCTGAGGAGTCGTGAATGATTTTGAATATTGTGATATCATCAGTGAACATCCCCACTTCTGACCTTATGATGGAAGGAAGGTCATTGATGAAGCAGCTGAAGATGGTTGGGCCTAGGACACTAACATGAGGAAGTCTTGTCGT